>NC_140173.1:8000344-8150344 GCF_963971535.1 Notolepis coatsorum | reverse complement strand
CCTACATGCACCAGGAGAGGCCATCATCTACATGCTCCACAGAGCCTACATGCACCAGGAGAGGCCATCATCTACATGCTCCACAGAGCCTACATGCACCAGGAGAGGCCATCATCTACATGCTCCACAGAGCCTACATGCACCAGGAGAGGCCATCATCTACATGCTCCACAGAGCCTACATGCACCAGGAGAGGCCACCATCTACATGCTCCACAGAGCCTACACTGTAAAAATAAATGTTTTTTCACAGGAAATTCACTGTATTATTTTACAGATTACCTTTGTTTTTCTACTTTAAGTGTAAATACCATAAACATACAGTAAATGACCTTTTATCAAAATATTAACCATTAAATAAATGTTGTAATCTGTAAATGTATTTGATTTTACTGTAATTTGACCGTAAGTATTTGGAAACCATTGATGCCAGACATTTACCGTTTTCTTGCAGCTTTTATTTCTTACAGTGTATGCACCCGGAGAGGCCATCATCTACATGCTCCACAGAGCCTATGCACTCGGAGAGGCTCCACAGCTCAGTGAGAATCATGTTCTTCGACTTCTCCAGTGACTTCAACACCATCTAGCCTGTGCGGCTAGCGGAGAAGCTCACAGTGATGCGGCTGGAGCATGGCCTGGTGGCCTGGATCACCGACTACCTCACCAACAGACCACAGTACGTCAGACTGCAGGGCTGGTGAGCAACATCGGCGCCCCCCAAGGAACTGTGCTGCAAAATAAGTGCAATATATTTATATTCCTCTATTCGCAAAATGCAATAGATCCCTACCATATACACCATATTGATATCATGACTGATAGCAACTTTATTTTAGCTGTGTTACTGTGAACCTTTTGCGTTATTTGATAATTGTGTACAGTGTGATTTATTGTGTAGCACCATACGTTTGTTATTTTGATAACTGTGTACTTGTGTCAAGTCAAGTCATCTTTATTTCTATAGCACATTTACAAATGACTAAAGCCAAACCAAAGTGCTTCACAGGTATATGATAAAAACACATACACAGTAATAAGTAAAAATACACCAAAATTACAGGAAAGGTACTATGAAATTAAGAAAAACAAGAACAAGGTGCAATATAAAAGAGACAAGACATTTGATAAAATTTGATAAAGTCCAGATTAACAGAAAAAGTGGCAGGCTAACTCTGGTCAAAGGCCAGGGGAAAGGGGTGCGTTTTGAGCAGGGATTTAAAAGCCTATAGGCTCTTAAGTGTGATTCATTGTGTAGCATCTTAAGTTTGTTATTTTGATAACTGTATACTTTTGTGATTTGTTGTGTAGCACCTTAAAGAACATGTGTTGAAATAACACAATATGTGCAGTCCCTAGCTAGATTGGCTTTAAGATATTGTTTTAGGGCGTACAAAATGAAACAGACAAGACTCTGCTTTAAGATATTGTTTTAGGGCGTACAAAATGAAACAGACAAGATCCTGCTTTATGATCTTTTTTAGGGAGTAGGCTACAAAATAAAACAGACAAGACCCTGCTTTAATATCTTTTTTTAGGGCGTACAAAATGAAACAGACAAGAAAGACCCTGCTATCTTTTTTTAGGGCATACAAAATAACACGGACAAGACCCTGCTTGGAACATTGTTGTGAACGGAAGCTTTGCGATATTAAACTGTGAAAACAAGGAACAGATGGTTGTGTCTCATATCTCCTGTTTATTTCTATGATGTACCTTTTATCATTGGGTGCCTGTGGACACCCAGTGGAGAAGATAATATCTCTTGAGGGTCTTATCTAAATCTAATGCGGTCTCTTTATATGCATGAGGTGGTGCAGTGGTACGCAAGTGTATTCAAAAGGGCGTGGAATAAAGAGAAATTGAATCTGTCCATGTACTGTACAATGCTTTATGCCTCCACTGCTCGGATTATGTCCATATGTCTTGTAAAACTCATGAAAATGTATGGCCTTATTTATAGCTTGTGCCTTAGGTCATAACTCAAGGGTGCTCTGCATCAACATCATCATACTGTAAAGGCAGTGAATTGATTACTGCCCAGATGACCGCGCATTAGCATAGAGGGCAACATGGTCGGAATGAACTCTGTCTCATGCTGTGTGTGGCACCTTCAACCATTTGGAAATATCCAAACAGAGTGCTTGAGCTCAGGCTTCCATGAGCGCCATGTCCTCAGAGAGTGGCCGAGGGCTTTATTGTAGAGCTGCTCCCCTGCCCTCAGTCGCTCCAGCGCTGTGCTTGTCACACTGGGTTAGCTCAATGAAGTAATGAATAAGCCGCTGTACATTTTTCATGGGGGGGGGGGGCGGGAGTGAAAAATCTGCTCTTTGTAATGCTTTTAATATGGAACTTTTCATAGCTTTTCTCTCTCTCTCTCCGCCGCCAAGCACCCCGTGAGCCAATCGTAATGCAGCATGAGCATGATGTTAACGCTAACATTCCCAGAGGGGAAATCAGTGTAATGTGATGTCACTTTTCAATCCAATCCAATCCAATCCAATCCACTTTATTTATATAGCACATTTAAAACAACAAAGTTGACCAAAGTGCTGTACAAGTCCACAAACATAGGATAAAACATAAAACATAAAAATTTACGGTTTAAAAAACGGTTTAAAAAACTTTTAGAAGCAAGTTCAAGTTTCAAGTTTCTTTAATAGTTGTCATACAGAAGTACAGAATACTTTTGTACAAAATGCTTCTTACTGTTGCGCTCCAGAGACTGTGCATGACAAGATAAGTATGAAATAAAAACATAGTAAAAATTAGAAGTAAAAAAAAAAAGGTCACAGTGTTCAGTTTAGACATATGTACAATGTTCGTAGACGTAGTTACCATACAATATACAATACTGTGCAGTGTACTAATATATAGTGTACTAATATATATATATATATATATATATATATATATATATATATACACACTTGTAAATCATGAATAAGTACAGTAGGTAGTAGGTTAATGATGCCAGCCCCTGTTTTTTTTCCACCAAAAAAAGGAGAGGGGGGGGGGGGGGGGGGGGGGGCAGGAGGGGGGAGGGGGGTAAAGTGTAACTGTACTGAAAGTCACCTATTCCAGTTTCACGTTGAGTGACTTTTCTACTCAGCACGCCCTTGAGTTTCCAACTTCAGATGACTGTAAGGGAGGTACTGTACAGTATAATTCAAAGATAATTGCAAATACATGCAAAGTGCTGTTCAAAAGAGAGTACAGTAGTTAATCAAACAAATGACTAATTAGGGAAATTAGTCAGTTTTGGCACATTAACCCATTCCGTGCCAACCACGAGTATAGTTCATCCATCCAACCTGATGTTATCGTTGGGAATGGGTCTGAGCTCGCAAAAGGCCAAATACCGCCGCCTATCGTCTCCCGGATGGTATTGCACATCATTGGATTGGATTGGCTGAGTATGTGCATCAGAAAAAAAACTCCGGTCCGGGTTTCCCTTCTCGGGCATGCAGCTGGATACTATTGCAGCTTGGTCGAGTCAGGGGGGCAGCTTGGATTATGTGTTTTGGACTATAACGTTGGATCAATGGACGCAATCGATATTTGGAATGGCGATCAGGAATTGGATCAATCTTTTTGCATGACATCAGATGTGAGGTAAGGCCTTTATGTTACAAATCTTGGGGTAATCCGATGTTCCTTTCTCCGCCATCGGAGCGCGCGCGCGCGCGCGCGCGTGTGTGTGAGGTTCGCGCCGACCAAAGTACGGAGAAGCGATTTTTCAGACCCCGCTTCTCTTCGTGCATGAGGACACATACTATCGATAATCTAGCGTTTAATTTGAAAACGATTCATAAATCAAGCGACAAATGGCACGCTTTCTAAGGAAATACATTTAAGCTCGATTTGCTGGAGTTTATTGAGATGAGACAGAACGTCCTATAAATATATTGATATTCATCACGGTATAAAATGGAAATGTACAGTATGTATGAAACAATTATCTGTTTCGTGCATGTTGACTGGAAGCAACTCATTGACGATCACTGTGTTATTTAGATCTATTGCTACTATATTTGATATGTTTTATGCACTCACAAATAAATCCTATTCTCCATTGGATATAGCGTTGGCACGGAAGGGCCATCAGCAGAGGGCGCTGTTGGCCCGGAATGAGATTAACAACCATTTATGACGAATAGAAGTGAATGAATACGGTGTAGTGTGCCTAACCAGAGCAATAAATAACTGTTTATTCGAAACCGGGGTGCTCATAATAATGCTCCCGTGGCCGTTTCAGATCACTTATGCTCTCAGTGCTCTGGTTTAGAGTGTTGCACCTTGGAGTTTATCGCCTAGTGGAGATAATAAGACGTTGCATTAGGCAAAGAAACTCCCAGAGTAATGGACTTTCTCTGTTGCTGCAGGACATGGCCGTGTCCCTTGAGCTTGAGCACCCTGTTTCCATTATTAAGCCTTCACCATGTTACCTGGCCACGCTGTTCTCATTCCCTCTGACCAAAGTGAAATGACCTGCTTTTGAAACTTGAATGTAGTAAAAAAGAAGCCCCCCCCCCTATCCACCCCGAGTGCCCAACCACTCTTTTGAACCTGTAATTGCCGTCAACCTTGCGTAGGCTTTGATACGTTCTGGCAATTCCTTCTCACTATATACACCAGTATACAGTATACTGTTTGATTGGAGCCTTTTGTGCGATGGGGCAACTCAAACACAGTGGGGAGAATTATGTCGGCATGTGAGCTGCTGCTTATACAGAGAGCTCCTCTACTGTGTGCACTCTTTACCCAGACAACAAGTATCAAGAGGTGTAGATGATGAATTACAATACAGCCAGGGACCATAGCAAATGAAAAATCCCCACAAGATGAATGTTGTGATGCAAATACAAACACTTGGTATTCAGAAGGGCAAAGACAAAAGCTGCTTTCTGTGAGATAACACAATCCGACCATCTGACTGTCTTGACAGCCAGTTATGCAGATGTGCACATTAAAAAATATTCTCCCAAATTGAACGTCTAGAAAAAGCATTCAGCAGCCGGGTCACAGAGAAAGCGGGAGATGTGCCTTTCCACCCCAGAATGTCTTTATTAGTGCTTGATGCGAACACAAGGGCAACCGTTGGATGTTTGCTGCTTCCAACATCCTATTCCTCCTGAAGGCCCGCCTGTGTCCAATTCAATCAAGCTGGCAGTGGCATCCCTGGGCTTGTATAATTGAAGCATATCCCTCACTTTAGCGATGGTAGAGTGAGGTGTGTTTCAGGAGATGTAGGAATTTAAAAGACAATTCGCCACTGCAGCTGCGACTGTCACACTCATCCGGAGGCAAGGATAACTGGAAAGGTGAAAGTGAGAATGAGAAAATGTCTCACTGACGGCAGCAGAGCAAGGTGGGAGAAATAAGATCAAATCTATAAAGGACCATTTCAGGCCTTTGACTCCAGGGAGCCCGGCATTCAATCATTAAATGATTCACCGGATTGATCAAGGAGAATTACAATCATGAATGTTACATGTGGTTCTGAGGCTGATTCCCAGGACCGCCGATGGATTCAAAACTGGAGTTAATGAATTTGAAGTGATGTGCTTAGAAACCATTTCAGAAAGTGCAAATGGATTTCTCAGAGCGTTTTACCAGCATTTGGCAGCTGTCTACTGAGATTATTGTACAGAGCAGTGGAAGTCCAGAGACAACTTAAAAAAATGAGAGACTTCACTGGCCAGGCATGTCAAAGGAAGCAGTGTTGGAAATCACCTAATGAATCACATTGTTGATAACTGGCCCATATTAAAGCATGGCTAAATGAATTCACAGATGACACATTGAACTAATTTTGGTAGAATGTGGTTCTGGTTCAGTGCTTCCACAGATATAGCAACAAATGCTGCAAATATATCATTAAAAAAGCATAACCTCCAGCTGTCATGCATTTTGCTGCTCTTTGAAGAGGCAGAATGCATTGTGTTCAACAGCAAAATAACATCTTACAGAATTATTCATTCATCTTAAGTGGAAAGTGCAGGAAGGTAGCTCACCACAAGCACTGGCAGAATGATCAGTTTGAAGCTAGTTCTGAATGTAGCCATGTTACATACGATATTCAGAGAGTTGAGAGTCAGAGACAGGCTGCATGATATGCTCTCTCAACACATTACTCTGCCAAGTGCCTTAACACTTTTTGGCATATAAGCAAAGCAGGCAGAGATATTGTGGAAGGTCTGGGTGTTAAATACAGTAAGACCTGTACGGTACTGAAATGTGAACTCTATTTTCCTGACTTATAGACTTGGTATTTCCAGCTTCCACAGGACCCCCCCAGGGAGCCTGATTGCTTTTACCAACGCGTTCGTGTTTCCGGGTTCCCGTTTTGCGCTCTGATTGGCCACGTACGTTTCTGGTCATGTGACATGTGCGCCCAATCGTGTGACGGCAAGTTATTTCCACGGTTAAGCTTAGGCACTCTTTCGAAGTTGGTTAAGGTTAGAGTTTGTCTTAGAGCGTGACGGCAAGTTCTTTCGACGGTTAAGCTTAGGCACTCTTTCGAAGTTGTTTAAGGTTAGAGTTTGTCTTAGAGCATGGCGATAGAACGCCAGGTAGTTTGCAGGCTGTTCGACGCGGAAATGGGCAAAGACACAGCTCGTCACGCTATTGGGCGCACATGTCACATGACCAGAAACGTGCGTGGCCAATCAGAGCGCAAAACAGGAACCCGGAAACACGAACGCGTTGGTAAAAGCATAGACGCCCCAAGCCAAAAGTGCATTTCATAAGAAAAGCTAATAGTGTCATTAATTTTCTATTGCAGCAACTTATAAATGATAAATAACTTACTTGAGAGTTTCCTTTGAAAAGGTATACAGGGAGAGCAATGCAAACTCAGCATATCAAGCATTTATACAACTATTTATTTATTTATTTCACAAAATGTTTTCTACTGGTTATACTTATTCTCTTGATACTGGAAGAAAATATAATAATCTTTGGTTTTCTGCTGAATTGAATAAATCATCCATAATCAAAGTGAAACTCTACAAACTATATTTCATGTCTAACTCCCTTAAATTGAGCTACTTATAAATCTTACAAAAACAAATACATTAATTTATTTAGGGCAGCCAAGAAAAGGTTCTTCAGTGACCAAAATGTGAAAGCAATATCAAGGATACATAACATGGGCGGCTAGGTGGTGCAGTGGGCAAGGCACTCACCACCAATGCTGGAGACGCTGGGTTAGAGCCCAGCTCTCCACATTGTTTTCAGTTTGGCTGGTCGTCCGTACTAATACAATTGGCAGTATTAGGGGGAGGGAAAACTGAGGGGTGGGGATCGGACGTTGTGGACAGCGACTCCTACAGGTCGGTTGGTGCGCCTGCGCAGTAGAATCAAGAAGCGATGGGGGCAGCGCCCCTCCAAAGCGCAGACCCGGACGCTGAAAGATCGCGCCGCGCAGGTGAAAAGATGCAACGGCTGCTACCTCGAGTATCGGAGGGGACTCGTGCTGGCTTCGTCCACATTGCAGCCGGCTTGTGGGAGGCAAGAAACAGCGTTCGAGACAGGGGAGGGTTGAATTGGACGATACGAAATTTGGATGGGAGAAAAATAGAAAAATGGGAGAAAAAGTGGATAAAAAAAGGGGATACATAACATTATTAACCAGCTAGAAAAAAGGCCTCCTCACAATTCAACCTTGAGTTCTACTTTCACTGATCCTTTTGATCAGTGAAATAGCTTGATAGCTTGTAGGCGCAATGGTTTCTTTTCAAGTGTTGGTGTATCTCTTGTCAAAAAGATAATTGATTCAAAAGTCAGTCCATTAGATACACACCCCCCCCATTTCATTTTGATCTGCCTGACTTTAAGGAAGTGAATGGTATTACTGTATCTTAGAATTTAAAGAATTAGCTCTGGGTCATGATGGAATTTCCACCTCTCCATAATCAAAGAAGTTGTAACTCCTATTGAGCCTTTAACATTAATTTTTGCGGGCGGCTGGTTGGCGCAGTGGGCAAGGTGCTCGCCACTAACGCAGGATACGCTGGGTTAGAGCCCAGCTCTCGGCGTTGCTACCGGCTGGCCGGTCTTTCATACTAACACAATTGGCAAGTGTTAGAGGGTGGGAAAGCCGGTGGGTGGGGATTGGACGTTGTGGACAGCGACTCCTACAGGTCGGTTTTGTGACGCCGGTGCGGCGGAAGCAGGAAGCAGCGGGGGCAGTGTGAGCCTCCCACACGTTACTCCTCGGCACTGAGAGTTCGAGCTGCTGCGGTGAAAAGATGCGACAGGCTGCCTCCTCGTGTACCGGAGGGGACACGTGATGCAAGGCTTCTGTCCTCACTACAGCCGACCAGTGGGAGGCATAGTCTAGCATAGTTCAAGACAGGGGAGGGAAGAATTGGATAATACGAAATGGGAGAAAAATAGAAAATGGGGAGAAAAAGTGGATAAAAAAAATTAAAATTTCATTTTTGCATTATCCATGGAAACTGGCACCATACCTTCTGACCTACAATGGCTAAAGTGATTCCACTATTTAAAGCAGGTGATTCAGGATCTCTATCGTCCAATTTCAGTATTGCCATGTTTTTAAAAGATTCTGGAGAAACTACTCTCTTTTTGTGGATTTACAAGAACCTTGGATGGGGTTGCGGAATCGCTGAATTTAGGTTTTACTTCATCCAGGCAGGAAAAGATTGGTTGGACTGTCTTGGATAGTTGGTTCATCCTCCCTCTCAAGTTATACAATTTCATCCAATTATAGCCTTAACCCTTGTGCCTTGTTAAGTAACTGACAGAGTTGTCACATTAGTGCATGAAAAGATTGCATCACGTTCAAGGTCATAAAAAACGTAATTTGTAATATTTCGTTCCAATAATTTTTTTATGAATACCACTATGAACCTAACTCAACATATCTATCAAAGATTCCAAATATTTCCGTTTGTAGGGTTATGGTTAGGGTTAGGGTTAGGGTTAGGGTTGGGGTTAGGGTTAGGGTTAGGGTTGGGGTTAGGGTTAGGGTTAGGGTTAGAGTTAGGGTTAGGGTTAGGGTTGGGGTTGGGGTTAGGGTTAGGTTAGGGGACTGTTGAGCAAGTGTTGGGGTGGACACGGGCACAGGGATGAGATTTTACCTTCTCCTAATCTTTCTGTCTGGGTAACCCTAACCCTAACCCTAACCCCCTAATGGCAAGAAATAAACCACTATGGACGGTTTGAAAGCTAATATTGTTAACTTTTGTGTTAGAGGGTTTCAAAATCGAATCTTTTCAAATTCTGTGAATATATGGAAAATAAGCAAACTGACACAATTCATTGAATCCCAAGCTTTTTATTCTTGGTTTATATCCTACCACCCCACATCTACAACGCAAAGAGTTTAGATTTATAGATATGTGCATATTACAAGCAAAACGTGTAATAGCTCTTAATTGGAAAAATGTTGATGGACCAAGAATTGGTATGTGGATTAAAGAAATGGCTTCAAATATGTCAATGGAAAAGATGGTGTATATTGTTAGACGTAAACAAAACATTTTTGATAATGCCTGGGGACCATTTGTGTACTTCTTAAAGCATAATACGAATGTTGGGAACTTGCTTCAACAAGAACGGGATTAGGGGGAGTACTGTGGGACAACTCTTATTATTGTGTAAAAACGACAAGAAACACCCTTTACTTAATGTGTAAAACATTTTGGTTGTATTATTATTTATTTATGTTTATTTTTTATTTAAATCTGTATCCTTCCTATGTGAACCTGTTTTTGAAGTTAATTATTATTTTGTGTGGGGTGGGGTTAGGGGAGGGAGAACGGGGTGAAAATGTTTGCTGAATACTGCTCTGCTGATATACATGTTGTAATTTGCAAACTAAAACCCAATAAATATATTGTTTAAAAAAAAAAAAAAAAAAAAAACTGACACAATTTCATGACATAATAATCAACACAGCCATCGTTGTACACAGAAACACAAAAAAATATAGGCAAAAAACACAAAATAGTCGCTAAGGGGGCAGAAGAGTTTAAATGTGTTTCTTTGGTATCCATATTTTCAGTTTCTACACTATTAGAATCAATTCTGATTCTACGCTTTACCCCTGCTAAATTCCTGCAATAAAAGAAAAAATATCTTTCTATATTCTATCACGAAGGGGGTGATATTATAAATGGTTAGGCATTGAGTGTGTTTGAGATTCAAAGGGTTCTAAAGGTTATTCTAGTCAAATTAACTAACAGACCCCATGAAACAAAAGTACAGTATACTGTTACTTACTTACTTACGCCTACTACCCCTTCTGGGGCATAGGCCGTCAACAAGCGATCTCCAGGCATCTCTGTCTTGAGCTGTTCTCTCCAGTTGGTTCCAGGTCATCTTCATGGTCTTGGTGTCAGTATACTGTACCTGCTTCTAAAACCTGTTTCCAGTATGTCATTAACTGGTGTGGCTCGGGTGAGTATCTAGTTAGTGGGCTACTGCTGCTGACAGAGCAGGAAGTAGACAGTGACGAGTCTTCTCACCATCAGCCTATAAATTCTACATTCCTAAGGAATTCTATTGGGACAATGCCCTACAGACCTGAGGAATGGACCTGTATAACTAAGAGCTAACCAGTAGTCATATAAAGGGATCACCAGGATCTAACAGTGTATCAAACATATACAATAATACAATATTCTGTATAATCCCCAATAATTCTAAGCATGCTGGAGTTCAGCCACCCAATTTAGACATCTCCCTCCCCAAGAGTTATAGGCCTATCTCTAAGCTGTCTTTACTATCTAAACTTCTTGAAAAGGTAGTTTCCAAGCAGCTCACAGATATTTTAGAAGCTCACAATTTGTATGACACTTTTCAATCAGGTTTTTGTAAAATGCACTCAACAGAAACAGCCCCTCGCAAGGTCACAAATTACATTGGGATGGCTGCAGATTATGGGAAATTCTCTTTGCTGGTGTTATTGGACCTTACTGCAGCGTTTGATACAGTTGATCATCTTATCCTAGGCTTAACGATATCGGTATTACTGGATCTGCACTAGATTTGCTCTCATCATATTTGATTCAATTCCATGGGCCAATACAAGTCAGACACTGCCCCTCTGTCATGTGGCATCCCTCAGGGCTCTGTTCTTGGACCAATGTTGTTTTCTTTATATTATGCTACCTCTTGGTCAGATTATCAGCTGTTTTAAAGGCATCTCTTTATTATTTGTATGCTGATGATATCCAGCTGTATTTTTATTTTAAACCTGAAGAGTGTAGCAAACTGTCTATTTTAAATGATTGCTTGGGGGCATAAAGGAATGGATGACCAACAACTTTCTTCAGTTAAATGCTGAAAAAACTGAAACCCTGATCATTTCCCGTGATAACCTAATCCCCATCATCAAGCACTCCATTGGGTCATTAACCTTATGTACTCAGCAAGAAATGTAGGTGTTATTTTTGACCAAACATTGTCTTTTAATTATCATGTTCAGCTCACTCGTTCCTGACTGAGGAACATTGCTAAATTAAGATCTGTCATATCCAAGGCAAAATTAGAGATGATCATCCACGCTTTTATTTTCACCCGTTTTACTATGACTATTGTAACATACATACTTTTTACCTGTTTGAATAAGTCTGCTTTGGGCTGCTTACAAATTGTCCAAAATACAGCTGCTAGACTTTTAACTAGAAATAATAAGAAGTCTCATATCACGCCTATTTTAGCCTCCCTACACAGGCCATTAAAATTTAGAGTTAATTTTAAGGTGCTGCTTCTTACTTTTAGAGCCATTCATCACCTGGGCCCCGTTCCTTGTACCTGGATAACTGAGTTAGCTGGATAACTTTAACTGGATAACTGAGTTAGCCGGACTTTCCGGTTCCCCGTACGTGGATTTTCCAAATCACCATGACAACAGATCCAAAAGTTTGAGCCTGGTCGAAAGCAGAGTTTAAGTTCAAGTTAGCCTGAACCATCGCCACGCCCCCGCAAAGAAGTGACAGCCCGTTTCCTGAAACTATTCCCACAGTCTACGATCTGCATTATACCATTCTGAATTACGTTTTTGTGCTCCATTCTTCCAGAGGGGGCTTTTGAAATGTAAAATAGACCCAAAATGCTGATACTAAATTCACTTTGTCCTAAATAATGCACGTTATATATACCGTGGCGCTCGCTCGTGCGATGTACACATTATGTGGTTATTTTAATTGTAACTGGGATTAAGATGTCTGATGAGATGCGCTGTTTGACGGATTTGAGAAATTGAATGAGCCGTTGACGTCACATTAATGAATGAGGATAAAGAGATAAACTTCATTCAAAACAAAGGATATTCTAAACACGGGTCTCTCGTTCATTAATGTATAAACAATGAATTTATCCCATCTGGCACAGTGGTGCAGCGGTAGTGCTCAAGCCTGCCAACCCAGCGACCGGGGTTCAAAACCCGGTGTTTCCAATATGATTTTTTTGAATATAATATTAATGATTATACGCCAAAGTAGCCTGGTTTTAAGTTAAAATATTATAAATCTACATGCATTGAGGATGTCATTCTTTATATAGCTCTCAACGTGCACCAAATTGAATTATTCCTATATTGCAAAAAGAAGGAAAAGACTAGGGTCTCGAACCCCGGTCGTCTGCGTGATAGTCAAAACAACAACCCGTTAGACCACATTGGAGATAAGTTAAAGATCGACTATACATCAATCAATGGGTAAGAGAGCCGTATCGTAATTCTGTATAAGTTTAACTAATTATTTTCGCTAGCAAGATCTCATTTGATTATTCAATCCAGCAGGCAAGTGTAAAGAAATATAATCTGATTGATTGAGGTAATGAGGGACTTAAAATTAGCCTATAGATAACGCATTTAACTTGTCTGCGAGGCGATTGAGCCGTATTGCAATCTGTCAATAAAGTTTTAAATCAATTAATCAATCAATGCCGTTAGAGAATCAGGATCTCTGCCATCGATACGTGCTGGCTTTTCGCCTGAAGCGGCCGCGCGCATTTAGCCTGAGTCGCAAGTCTGGCTTGAGTTAACGAGACTGAATCCACCTTCGAGGAACAGGAAAATCCCGGCTTCGAACATCGGGTTAACTGAAGCTGGATAATGACATCTTGATCGACTTAGTTGAACCAGGTACAAGAAACAGGGCCCTGGAACAATCTGTCCCTAGAACTCGTTTTGTAACCCGGGGTGATCGTGCCTTTCAGGTAGCTGAATGAATGAATGAATGAATGAATGAATGAATGAATGAATGAATGAATGAAAACTTTATTTAACAGATTGCAGAATGGGTACAATACAGTACGGCTCAATACACACAATTGTTAAGGGGATGCAGACCAGAGAAAGACGTTTGTCTTGTTTACATCAGGGTCCCCCATTTTCAATTCATAGTGACATTTATGACATACACAACATACATGATATCATGACATTTATGGCATAGGGACATACATGACATACAGGTATATAGTACTGCTCCCAAATTGTGGAACGCCCTCCCTTTCTCTTTGAGATCAATAGTCATGCGACTCTTTAAAAAAACAGCTAAAAACGCTTATCTTGGTTTTACTTTTGATTTATTATTTATTATTATTTGGTGTGTTCGATTTGTTCTATGTATATGCTGATGTTGTTTGATATCTTTTGACTGGAAAGCACTTTGTGATCCTGCATCTTGAAAGGTGCATGAATAAAATATACTTACTTACTATAATCATCAGTATTGTTTCCATTAAAATCATTCAACTTATATGGCATTTTTAGAACTTTAGAATTTGAAACGGTTAATCATGCTATTTAGCTTTAAAAAATTTATAGATGTGGCTTTAATGGTAATTTACGGAATGTAAATTAATTACACAGTATGATTCTTAACCCTCTACTGCATAGTGCAGTGGTCACCAACCCGTCGATCTTGATCGACTGGTCGATCTTTGAGACTGTCCCTGTAGATATTTCCATGAAAAAAAAAAAAAAAAAAAAAATTATTTTTTTTATCTTACCCTGAGAGTCCACATTACAGTTCTACTTTTGTTTTGATGTGAAAAGTGATGCTGCACTTAGCACTGACTGAGAAAGTACACATACAGTTCTACTTTTGTTTTGATGTGAAAATGATGCTGCACTTAGCAGCACTGACTGAGAAAGTACACATTACAGTTCTACTTTATAAAATGCTAATTGTAAATATGTTTGTCAATGTTAATAATATGAGAAAGTCCATATTACAGTTCTACTTTTGTTTTGATGTGAAAAGTGATGCTGCATAAGATGACTGCACTTAGCACTGACTGAGAAAGTACATAATAGTTCTACTTTGACGTTTTAATGTTGGACCAAAGCATTGCATGTAATTAGAATACAGGCAAATAAAAGTCATTTAGTTTAAAGTACAATCTTGGCTGTCTTTTTCTCTCAATGCTTCAATAGGTAGATCTTGCCCCAATAATTCTAAGCATGCTGGAGTTCAGCCACCCAATTTAGACATCTCCCTCCCCAAGAGTTATAGGCCTATCTCTAAGCTGTCTTTACTATCTAAACTTCTTGAAAAGGTAGTTTCCAAGCAGCTCACAGATATTTTAGAAACTCACAATTTGTATGACACTTTTCAATCAGGTTTTTGTAAAATGCACTCAACAGAAACAGCCCCTCGCAAGGTCACAAATTACATTGGGATGGCTGCAGATTATGGGAAATTCTCTTTGCTGGTGTTATTGGACCTTACTGCAGCGTTTGATACAGTTGATCATCTTATCCTAGGCTTAACGATATCGGTATTACTGGATCTGCACTAGATTTGCTCTCATCATATTTGACTCTCAATTCCATGGGCCAATACAAGTCAGACACTGCCCCTCTGTCATGTGGCATCCCTCAGGGCTCTGTTCTTGGACCAATGTTGTTTTCTTTATATTATGCTACCTCTTGGTCAGATTATCAGCTGTTTTAAAGGCATCTCTTTATTATTTGTATGCTGATGATATCCAGCTGTATTTTTATTTTAAACCTGAAGAGTGTAGCAAACTGTCTATTTTAAATGATTGCTTGGGGGCATAAAGGAATGGATGACCAACAACTTTCTTCAGTTAAATGCTGAAAAAACTGAAACCCTGATCATTTCCCCTGATAACCTAATCCCCATCATCAAGCACTCCATTGGGTCATTAACCTTATGTACTCAGCAAGAAATGTAGGTGTTATTTTTGACCAAACATTGTCTTTTAATTATCATGTTCAGCTCACTCGTTCCTGACTGAGGAACATTGCTAAATTAAGATCTGTCATATCCAAGGCAAAATTAGAGATGATCATCCACGCTTTTATTTTCACCCGTTTTACTATGACTATTGTAACATACATACTTTTTACCTGTTTGAATAAGTCTGCTTTGGGCTGCTTACAAATTGTCCAAAATACAGCTGCTAGACTTTTAACTAGAAATAATAAGAAGTCTCATATCACGCCTATTTTAGCCTCCCTACACTGGCCATTAAAATTTAGAGTTAATTTTAAGGTGCTGCTTCTTACTTTTAGAGCCATTCATCACCTGGAACAATCTGTCCCTAGAACTCGTTTTGTAACCCGGGGTGATCGTGCCTTTCAGGTAGCTGAATGAATGAATGAATGAATGAATGAATGAATGAATGAATGAATGAAAACTTTATTTAACAGATTGCAGAATGGGTACAATACAGTACGGCTCAATATACACAATTGTTGAATGAATGAATGAATGAAAACTTTATTAACAGATTGCAGAATGGGTACAGTGCAGTACAGCTCAATACATACAATTGTTAAGGGGATGCAGACCAGAGAAAGACTTTCGTCTTGTTTCCACCAGGGTCCCCCATTTCCAATTCATCGTGACATTTATGACATACACAACATACATGATATCATGACATTTATGGCATAGGGACATACATGACATACAGGTATATAGTACTGCTCCCAAATTGTGGAACGCCCTCCCTTTCTCTTTGAGATCAATAGTCATGCGACTCTTTAAAAAAACAGCTAAAAACGCTTATCTTGGTTTTACTTTTGATTTATTATTTATTATTATTTGGTGTGTTCGATTTGTTCTATGTATATGCTGATGTTGTTTGATATCTTTTGACTGGAAAGCACTTTGTGATCCTGCATCTTGAAAGGTGCATGAATAAAATATACTTACTTACTATAATCATCAGTATTGTTTCCATTAAAATCATTCAACTTATATGGCATTTTTAGAACTTTAGAATTTGAAACGGTTAATCATGCTATTTAGCTTTAAAAAATTTATAGATGTGGCTTTAATGGTAATTTACGGAATGTAAATTAATTACACAGTATGATTCTTAACCCTCTACTGCATAGTGCAGTGGTCACCAACCCGTCGATCTTGATTGACTGGTCGATCTTTGAGACTGTCCCTGTAGATCTTTCCATGAAAATAATTTTTTTTTTTTTTTTTTTTTTTTTTTATCTTACCCTGAGAGTCCACATTACAGTTCTACTTTTGTTTTGATGTGAAAAGTGATGCTGCACTTAGCACTGACTGAGAAAGTACACATACAGTTCTACTTTTGTTTTGATGTGAAAATGATGCTGCACTTAGCAGCACTGACTGAGAAAGTACACATTACAGTTCTACTTTATAAAATGCTAATTGTAAATATGTTTGTCAATGTTAATAATATGAGAAAGTCCACATTACAGTTCTACTTTTGTTTTGATGTGAAAAGTGATGCTGCATAAGATGACTGCACTTAGCACTGACTGAGAAAGTACATAATAGTTCTACTTTGACGTTTTAATGTTGGACCAAAGCATTGCATGTAATTAGAATACAGGCAAATAAAAGTAATTTAGTTTAAAGTACAATCTTGGCTGTCTTTTTCTCTCAACGCTTCAATAGGTAGATCTTGCCTTCACCAAAAAAAAAAAAGTGATCTTGGGCTTAAAAAGGTTGGTGACCACTGGCATAGTGTGTCTTTGAACACACAAAACACGTTTGGAGACCCTATGGGTAGGCAATTAAGTTTGGCAGAGGGCCAAATTATTTCCAAGCCATTGTATGGGGGGCCGGAAACAAAAACAATGGCTAATTTTATATATATTGATAGTGAAAACATTTTAACTCTGTGACAGACCACCTTATAACTAAGACATACATTTGTGGCAGAGGCAGAGAATGGACAAAATAAACGAGCTGCATAGGTGGCATAATAAACTGTAAACGACATACACATTTGCACTGAACATTATACCTTTGTCTTTTTGCCATTTTATTATAAAACCAGAGACAAGCGCCCATCTCTTATTGGTCTATCTTACATTACGCGCAACCAATGCGTCTATCTGACAGCCTGTCACGTACGTGGGTTGTTCATTATCATTATTGCCATATTTTTAACACCATGTAACATCAGGTTAGTATATTTAATATGTGTTCTTTTGTTTGTGTGTGATGTGTGTCATCTCCTAAACCCTTTTTTCTTTCTCCCCTTCCCAGATGCCACTCATCTCGCTGATTGGGCTGATTGCACCTGCTGAGTGCATCTGCGGGCAGTCAGTTGGGATGAGTGGATATAGCCTGGAAGATGACACACATCCAGGCGCCTCATTGTGTCACTTGCCGGTGATCACGGTGTTGGAGGTTGTCTGCGGTTGCCACTGTGGTGGAACTGTGCTTTATTTGCCTTTGTTATATTGTATTTGGCCTTGTCTCCATCATTATATGGGACTGTGTGTTCATTGTGTTCACACTGCTACCTGGTAGGTATCTGTGCTAGTGTTGCTACCAGGTAGCATATAGATATATATAGATTGGCCTCTGTGTTAATTGACACATTCATGGGGGAGCATGTCTATATTATTGGCCTTATCATTTAATCCCTCGTGTTGTCTGTTTGTCCATTTATATTTACCTTGTTTGTTCTCCCCTTACCCTTTCCCCATTATTATAATAAATATCATTTACCTTTTGAAAAACGCTTTGTATTATTTCTTGCCTGTCGGGACCTGTGCTTACAGCACCTACTGGACGGGCTGGTTTTCATGTACAGCTATATTCCATATGGTCATCACCAGACCTTTGTACATGACACAGCCTTTTCTGTGGAGCGCACTGGACTATTGAGAAACAATAGGAATTTTCTATTGGTTCTCCCAGTCCACGTGACCATTTCTAGCATTTCCATTGGCTATAGTGACAGACATAGATATATGATAAATGGATAGATACAGCGGATTAGATGCAGTCCAGGGAAAACAACCAATCTAGATATTTCAAGATTCTATGCTTTACATCCGCGCATTATCTGAGAGATGCACTACATTTTGAGATGACAATCGATTCCGATACAATAAAGCAAGTCTTTATCACAAACAAATCCAAAGATATTTAATGTTTTACAAAACATGTCTAGTGTTGCGCCCGGCTTTAGAGGGTTAAAAGCCTAATTGTGTTTTTTATTTAGTCAATATATACCTAATGTAGCGCATCTTCTTGAAGCAGATTCAGCTTTTTTTGCTCTGATTTGACTTCAGTTTAATTGCATTGTTACTGTTCACATGTGTGGTGCCGTCACAGTCATATATAAGTAAAGATAAAGTTTGAATGACTTACTGAACTGGTGTTTTAATTTCACACCACACATGTGGTGTGGCTTGTTTGTTATTTCAGCACCAGGCGCTGTCCACCGACTTTTTTCATGTTGAGCAAGCGCTACATTGCACCTCGCTGCCTGTTATTCACTCTCAACATGGATAAAAAAAAGTATAATAAGCACTCTTTAGGTGGTGGTAGTTTCTCTATTTGGACATTATAGCTAACATATAGCCTAGCCTAGTTGGTCTGATAATTTTTTCTTTTTTATATTCTGAGGGGCCAGACATTATTTCTGGCGGGCCAATTTCGGCCCGCGGGCCGCCTATTGCCGACCTGACCCTTTAAGAGAAATCATATGTATTTTTTCAAATAATGGTACCAGACAATCTGACCAATGAAATGATGAGTCAAAGAGAGTGTGTCATTTCTTTTGGGGGAGGGGTCCCTCTTTTCATGAAGCAGCACCACATGGAGCAGCTCACCTCTAGTAGGTAAGATGAATATCACTATTAAACTTGTTTAAAATGGAGTAACTGCAGAAAAAAACATGTGCATGACTATGAACATGTAAATAAGCATATATTATAGTTTAGATACGTATTTTGCTTTTATATATAGAGTAAAACTGTTAATTTTGGTTTGTGTCTTCAAAGACACACCATGCAGTTAGCCCAATTTGGTTCCCAAATTAGGCTGTGTGTGTGTGTGGACATGCTGTAGCAATAACATGCATTAGCATGTGTGTGTTTGTTTGCATGAATGATCATTGAGTGTGTTGTTAGCAATATGTCATTTCTGCATACAAACACACACATGCTAATCATTATTACTATGATAGTACTGTTATAACTGAGGTATTATTAGCCTATAGGCCTAGTATTTGTTACTTACCTGATAATAAGTGATGCAATAGTCAATGTTTTTCCTTTACAATCCATCTATACTTGCAGAACATGGACACAATAACGTTTTATGGAAGAAAGCAGACTGTTAGGGTGAGTACAGGGTACTACATAGTATTATATGGTAGTACAGGGTACTACATAGTATTATATGGTAGTACAGGGTAGTACAGGGTATTATATGGTAGTACAGGGTATTATATGGTAGTACAGGGTACTACATGGTATTATATGGTAGTACAGGGTACTACATAGTATTATATGGTAGTACAGGGTACTACAGGGTATTATATGGTAGTACAGGGTATTATATGGTAGTACAGGGTACTACATGGTATTATATGGTAGTACAGGGTACTACAGGGTATTATATGGTAGTACAGGGTACTACATGGTAGTACAGGGTACTACATGGTATTATATGGTAGTACAGGGTACTACAGGGTATTATATGGTAGTACAGGGTAGTACAGGGTACTACATGGTACTACATGGTATTTGTTATTGTAAATAGAAATTTCTTTTAATATTCACATGATGTTCTATGTATTTGATTAATAAAACTTGTTATAGAAAACCTTGGTGTTTTACTACCCTTACTGCACATAGTATGGTGTGTACAGGCTATATATGTATGTAGTGTATCCTTTTAATTTTGTTCTTTTGTGGGGAAAAATGAGGAGAAACTAAAGTGTGCAACTGACTGGGTGTAGCAAATCAGTTAAACTTCAATGAACACAATTTCAAGTTCTGATCAAAGTTGACTGCAGTCAATATGGTGTAATGAAAGCCACATGAAATACATTCGTTTGTGAATAATTAAAATCACCAGAATTGTTTAGCAGAGATGTTAAAATTCAATGTTGGCATTTCTGTCACATCAGAGTTTTAATCAAATGATTACTGTATATTTAGAAAGTTTTATTATAATGTGGTATAATTACTGAACTAAATGGATATTCATAATAAACAAATGTCCTACTGTGTAAAGAGGAATACCACTCGCTTTAGCAATTGATATAGTATTTCATTCCTATCTGGGAAATTCCACTAACCCATACATTTGTGGACACTCACCCCAAGTCAGAAATATAAAAACTAAGACTCAAGCAGCCTCTGATGTCATCAGGATGTCAAATCTGGAGTTGCACCACAAACAATGGGAGAGTGATTTTGTTGACCCAAAGAATATTTGAATTGTACATCAGCACTTTGCTTCAAAGCTAGCACTATGGATAATCCTGAACAGCCATTGGCCCCTGAACACCAGTCTACCTACCAGACAGCCAATCATCTACATTGAGTGGTGCAGAAATTATATTACAATTTCATGCCCCCAAGGGTAGGCTACAGTATATCATGCCACATATTATCCTCCAACTCCGATATGTCTTCGTTCAGCAACCTCGTGTAGGTGTCTGAAATTCGGCAATAGGATGTGCGCACCTGCCCTGAATGATGAGATGGCTTGCTGGATCAGACCAACAGCCATGAGCGCTGCATCATCTGTCTCAGTCTAGACCGCACATGGTGTGGCGCTGAAGATGTCAACACCTGTCAAGATTGTGCCAAGCTTGTCAGAGCAGACAGTCAGAGCAGATGAGGACTGTACTCCACACCATCTGCATCGGCTGCACCAGGCCTGTGGAACAGCCTCCCCATCCAGCTGAGGGCACCACAGAGCCTGGACTCTTTTAAAGCGGGCCTGAAAACTAAAAATCTATTTCAAAAGGCCTTTGATTGCTAGCTCTTTTTTTTTGTTGTGATTTTTCTTTTTCTTGTGCTGTTGTCTTTAATTGTCTGTTTATACTATGTTTTTAACTATGTTCTATTTTCTTTTTTTCTGTATATTATTTTATTATTATTAATAATAATTTTCTTTTTTTTAACTATATTTTAACCATCTAGCACTTTGGGATCCTAGTGAACGAAAATACAAATACAATTTATTATTATTATTACCATACAGCTGCACTACACACAAGGCACTGATGAGGAGTCCTGTGCCTCTTCCGTGGTGAAAGTCCTACAGCCAACTTTTGCCCACGAGGAAGAAGCATCAAATGAAGAGAGCCTTTCTCTTTCGATGAGGGGATCATCCTTGGATAACGACATCCACCCCGATGACCAGCAGCATGACCACCATCCATCCAGCTACTTGGGGCAAGTGAGTCAAGGCTAAACTTGGTGATCAGCCCGATCAAGCAGTCGTCCCAGATGGGTACCAGCAATGGTGAAGGTCAGCTGACCGGACCGTGAGAAAACATCTGCCCTTCCATAAGCCTTCATTGCTGCAGCCTTTCAAGACATTGTGGAGCACATCAATGATGAGAAGATGCTGCATCAGCCCAGAGCCCCAGCTCCTGTTATCTCTGACAACACAGATCACAGCCCTCTCCTTGCCATAAGAGTGGACTGGCGTGTCTGCACAACTTCAAGTGTGGTGTGGCACCCCCTTCTACATTAAATTAAGAGGCAGGGTAGCAAACAGCCACTGTCACGGCTGCCCTCCGGCGAACATATTTATTATGCTTATGGAACTAGATAATGACACTCTGTTACATCTGCAGCCTCAGACCTATGCCTCCCGCGGGTCCCAGCTCAAAGGGCACCGCTGGCTTCTCAGTGCCTCGAGCACGTTGCAAGCAGAGCGCGGCTCTCCCTTCACCCCTTGGGCTATACAGCAGCCTTCAGAAACTATGCTCATATTGATGACGAGGGCCAGAAAAAGGTTGTCCCATGAAAAACACCAGCAGAAATGGGTGCAGCCGCTGAATAATTTGAAGATTCGAAGATGAATGCAATGTATCCGATGATGCAACGTGATTGGTACAACGCAGCTACAGAATTGGGTTTGCAGGGTATTGGAGATGCAGCCGCCACCCCCACGAGGATTGGCAGTGCTCTCGGCAGAGTTCCAACAGCTTCTCAAGAAAGAGGTCATCGCTCCGGTTTCCCCCAAACCAAGAAAAGGTGGGTTTTACTCCCAATATTTCCAAAGAAGGGCACAACTGACACTGAACATTCTCCAAGCTAGTCGAGACAGTGTTGGAGCCTTTTCATCATCTTGGTATCAGAATTTACTATTACCTGATCGACTGAGTGAAGTCTTTAATTGCCATGCAAATTAACACACACACACATGCGAGATCAGCAACCTACAGGAAAACACATACACATGCACTTAGTCGCGGATGAAATGTCTCTCTGCACTTTTCCCATCCCATCGTCCTTCCCCCCAAGGGCAGCCGGGAGCAGACATGGGCTGCGGTGTGGGCCGTGCAGAGGGACCAATCCAAGTGCTCCTGTCCGTATTCGTCAGGGACAGCGTTAGCGATCTGTTCTGCATGTTTTTCCATTGGGTTTATCTTATCTCAAAATCGTACTCAAGTAAAAGTCAGAGTATCTGGCTAAAAACACACTTGAGTAAAAGTCAACTTTCTACTTTTAAATGTACTTAAGTACTAAAAAGTCAAAGTTAAAACTTTTTTTAATTCCGGGGCAATGAAATGTTCCGTTTTCGTCCTCTTCATCACTCGTACTATCGTTTGTGGCCATCTTCTGTAGTTGTCACTCTGACTGTCTATTCTTCTGATAGCAGGTGTTTAATCAAAGATCCCCGCTTTCTAGTCTTGCACAAGGACCAATCAGCATGGGTATGGGGGGTGGTTAATTTTCCATTGATGGGGATTTGATTGGCTGTTTTTAAATCAAGTGCGGCCGCAGGATTAATAACATTAACGTTAGTTCGGCCAGAGAAACAAATATACTAATTAAAATTGTTGGACCTGCGAGATTTGTACTTTGTACTTTGTAGGTCAGCATTTTAAATGTAAGGAGTAAAAAGTATGTTTTTTTTCTCTGAAATGTAATTGAGTAAAAGTACAAGTATACAAACCTAATAATACTTGAGTAAAGTACAAATCTCCAAAAACCGTACTTAAGTATTGTAATGAAGTACAATTACTCAAGTACTTTACACCCCTGCTTATCGGGAGGGGAAACCCTTGCGAGCACGGGGAGAACATGTAAACTCCACACACAAAGGCCCCTGGGTACCTGGCAACACGGCAACCTGGTTCCCAAGTGGGAATTGAACGCAGGACCTTATAGCCACTGTAGGAGCCAAATCCTTTATTGCCCCCTTAGAAATATAGTTTATTATGGTATTCGTGCTTTGTGTTTATTAATATGTCAATGAATTCCAAGATGGAGACTTACCTGGTCAACTCCCCTTTTTTCCCACGTTCCCCCTAACCACTCCTATAACATGGCAGGTAATTTAGAGTTCATGCAGGCCCAGGTAGAGCGGTACCATATAGTTTTTGACCGCACTCAATTCGCATTTGATTGACAGTTTACGTTCCTTTACATAACCCTTTTTGTTTGTTTTATAGTGGTAGGCAGCTATTGGGGCTGTTGTGACTTGCTTCCCAATAAATCCCGTTTGTTTTGAAAGTACATTGGACCAGCGTCATCCTTTCTTTTGGATTGCAATTCTGGAGCGTGTCGGACTAACAACGCATTACCTGGAGCCTCAAGGCAACTGTGGTTCATATGATTGCCTTTACAGCCACTACACCACCGTGCTGTGCCTGGATACTGGATACCGTGCTGCCCCTGGACTGGATACTGCTGGCATCGCCAGTGGATCAGGTTCTGGCACACATGGCCAATCTGATGAACTGTGTCTTCAGACTGGGATTTGCCATAAACTGGAGGAAAAGGACCAAACAGCTGAGTTAATCGACCAACTCACGGAGTCTCGCAGAGCCCAGACAGGAAGCGCTATGTGTAGCATTACCAAGTGTGCTCCGGGAGCCACAGTCACAGATTGACAGTGATGCACCTACTGGGCACCATGGCAGCGGCCCACCT
The DNA here is from genome assembly GCF_963971535.1 of Notolepis coatsorum. NCBI lineage: Eukaryota > Metazoa > Chordata > Actinopteri > Aulopiformes > Paralepididae > Notolepis > Notolepis coatsorum. Next base: position 8,125,972 of record NC_140173.1, on the reverse strand, counting down.
GGTTCAGTTACCTAACTGTATTGATTCAGTCCCCCAGTCAGGGTCAACAGGAGGGACGAGGCCGTGATCAATGATCAGTATGCATGAACACGTCTCCGCCAGGATGAAGAGGCACTAGGGCTGGGAGGTATACCGAATATGAGGGTATTACAAAACCGCTGTCCACCATATATTACTGTAGCTAAGGGGCTACACAACCCTGACTGTATTTAAATGTTTAGATTAGACCACTACTAGAATATTAATTAGCCAGACAATATAGTTACACAAAATGGCGGACACTCCATTAACTGCGAGGGGACAGTGAAACCGAGTTAAACAATCACTTTAATATTAATAGAAAACATACATAGCATATGAACACAGATCTCCTGTTATTACTTTAATATCAATGCCACAATGTCTGAGGTAACGATAGTTCCTATACTACGGGTACCCGACCGTTGGAGCTCTGAATGGAGTGGATTGGGACGAAGCACGCAGAACAGGGAAAAGCAAGATGATTGATGGAGACGGTGGTCCTCTGGAGTTCCTACTTCCAGAGGGCTGCAGACACACTTAGGATAATCCGGTCGTCATTGGGGAGGAAAGGGTCTCGTACGGACTGGTCCTTGTATTCCTAGCGCCCGATGGCAGAATGAATAGCTATTAGTCCAAACGCCCGTTGGCATGGTTGATAGCTAGTTAGCCCTTGTTGCTAGGCTAACCCGCATGAAGTCTTCAATAAGTAGTTATATCCCGAACGTCGCTGGGTTCAACTATAAGTCTCTCCACGTTACTTCGCTTACACAAGTCACTATACTGTGCCAATAATGGCTCGACAATATTATGGTTGTATCTAATTAGCCGTGCGGCTCTCTATAACGATACGTTGCCTTGCCGTCCTGTTTACAATTGCGCCAAACGTTACTTCTCTCTCACTCTGTGTTACATGTGGACTGAGCCTGTTCACCCCCACAGATCAATGCGCTCTCTCTGGGCTTGCCTGGGCATGTTCTGAACATGTCTAGAGGGGCGCGCGCAGGCGCCTACGGCATTAAGAATGGGACATATACAAAAGGCGAATGATAAATACTGGCACGTAAAACAGATGACGTGAAGATATATATCTTATATATATAAACAATATATAAGTTATACAAAATAATAAACGCAGACTTTCAGTGTTAATCTGGACCTTCAGAACAGCCGCCCCCTAATTAGTCCGAACCTAATTAGCAAATAAAAATGTGGGGCACAGATTAAGATTAAGGGTCAAGTCAATTTCTCCATAATGGGCTATGGGAAGTTGGAAGTAACCTATAAAGTCGGTGGGTTATCGTCGTCGTCAGGGGGGTCAGGGAACGCAGGAAGCTCTATCAACTTAGCTACTGGTCTGGTATAAGTCCGCCCTTTTACGATGACCTCTGCCGCTCTGACCTTCCCATCCGAACCATTGATCACTCTGCTCACACGGCCGGCTGGCCACGTAGCTCGGGGTAGTGACTGGTCTATGATCATCACGACGGTCCCCACGGTCAGGTTGTCCCTGTCTTTCACCCATTTCTGACGGGCTTGAAGGGAGGGTAAGTAGTGTAGGAGGAAGCGGGCCCAAAACTGGTTGGCCAGTACTTGGCTGTGTCTCCACATTCTCCGTCCGTTCATCTCGTCCTGTCTGTACACAGTCTGAGGAAGGGCAGGGTCCAGCCGCCCCATCAGGAGGTAGTTTGGGGTGATGGGGTCGATGTCAGCTACGTCGCTTGAAACGTAGCCGAGGGGCTTGGAGTTCAGAACTCCCTCAATCTCGGTGAGGACCGTAGCTAGGACTTCATCGCCCACTGTCTGGGCTCCAAGTACGGTGTACATAGCAGTCTTTATTGATCGGACCTCTCTCTCCCACGTTCCTCCGAAATGGGGAGCATTCGGTGGATTGAACTGGAAGGTGACCTGTGCCGGAGCAAGGCGGGTCTTGAGTTCTTCACCCATGTTCAGGAAGCTCGCTCTCAGTTCCGTGTCTCCTCCTCGGAAATTTGTCCCTTGGAAATTTGTCCCTCTCCTCGCTTGGAACCTCCGGAATGACATGAGGAACGAGTCTGTACTCATCGACTGGAGGAGCTCAATGTGCACAGCTCTGGTGGTCATGCATTTATACACTATGCCCCACCTCTTCTCTGTTCCTCTTCCTCTCTTGACGTTGAATGGGCCGAAGCAGTCCACGCCTGTGGAATGGAAGGCCCGCTCGCCGAGTCGGAGGCGGCAGGGAGGCAGGTCTGCCATCTTCGGGATAATAGGCTGCGCCCTCCACTTGCGACAGGTCGGGCAAGTTCGTTGGAATCGGCGTACAGCTTCTCTCCCTTGGAGTATCCAGAAGCGCCGTCGGATCTCTGCAAAGACTCGCTCGGTCCCCGCGTGGCACACCACCTTGTCGTATTTCTGAATGATCAGATCTGTTATCCTGTGTCGGCTGCTTAGGGCGATGGGATGCTTAACGTCCTCGGCCAAGTCCGGGGCCCGTCTCAACCGACCACCCACCCTGATGAGGCCCTGGGCGTCGATTTCTGGGGCTAAGGTGAGGAGTCGACTGTCTGAGGGGACTGGCTTTGCCCTTATCAAACACTCCATTTCCTCTGGGAAAGAGTCTCTCTGCGCCCTCTGCAGCACAAGAAGTTCCGCTTCCTTGTATGCAGGTGCATCGAGGTCTGTGGTGGGGGGGAGCTCCGGGTGGTGCCATAGGAATGTCCTTTTCTGGGCACTCTCCAGGGTTTGACAGTCGTCTAGGTCCAGGCCCGTTGGAGCCGGGGCTTGACTCAGCCCGCAGAACATAGACCCTTTTATTTCTGACTCGTCTTGGTTCGCCTCCTGCGGTGTGGAGATAGGCCACTTCTCCTCCGGGAGCTTGAGGAACTCTGAGCCATCACTGTATGGGTTAGGACAGGTGAGGTCGGCTAGGGACATCCCCCGTGTGATGACATCCGCCGGGTTCTGCTTGGTGTCGACATATCTCCAACATGCCGCTCCTACCAGGTCTTGGATTTCGGATACTCTGACTCCTACGAAAACCTTGTACCGACAGGAGGCGGACTGGATCCAGGTGATCACGGTCATGGAGTCTGACCATAGGATGATCTCACGCACCGGTATGGTGAGTTCACTTTGCACCATTCTGGCGAGTTGTGCGCCTACCAGAGCTGCGCAGAGCTCTAGTCGCGGGATCGACTGCTGCTTGCGGGGAGCTATCCTCGAGCGGGCCAGGACGAAGGCTACGTGGACTTCTCCTCCCTCTTCTCGAGCTCTCAGGTAGGCCACTGATCCGTACGCCACTTCAGAGGCGTCGCTGAAGATGTGCAGGTCGACCTCACAAGTCTCCAAGCGCACGGTAGGAGGGAAGTAGCTCCGCGGGATGGCCACCTCGCGGAGTAAGACAAGTTCATCCTCCCACTCTCTCCATGTGGTGGCTAGGTGCTCGGGTATGGGGTCGTCCCAGCCCTGCTCCTTGGCCCACAGTTCTCTCACCAGCATCTTCGCCCGGGTGGTGTAGGGGAGAATACACCCCATAGGGTCGTACTGGCTTGCGAGTGTTCGGTACACACTCCGCCGAGTGGTCAGTTTAGTCGTGGATGTCTCCTGATCCGTCCTCAGAGGTGTGTGTCATAGTGAAGCGAGTCCGTCTTGAAGTGCCAGACGAGGCCCAGAGTCATCTGTTGCGCTTCGCCTGGGGTGTGCGCCATCCAGGTCTCTCTGCTAGCGGCTTTAGTCTCTGGAGGGAGGTGCTGGAGAACTTGAGGGTCGCTACTGGCCCACTGTCGTAGGTCGAATCCACCTTTGGCTAATGAAGCCCGTAGCTTCATTAGGATGCTCTCTGCTTCTTCTGGCATGGATACGCTCTGTAGGCAGTTGTCCACGTAGAAGCTTCGCTCAACGCTGTGTCGGACATCATCGTCAGCTCCGGGGTCTTCGGCCACGTGCTTCTGTAACGCGAACGTGGCGCAGCACGGGCTGCAGGTGGTGCCGAAGGGGAGTACCTCCCATTGGTATATCGAGGGTTGTTCGTCGTCGGGTCTCTCCCTCCACAGAAACCTCAGTAAAGGCTTGTCTTCCTCCATCAGTCGAACTTGTAGGAACATCCCCTTGATGTCGCCGCTGATGGCCACTTTGTCCTGACGAAAACGTATCAGGACGCCGAGGAGGGAGGGTCCGAGTGTCGGGCCGGGCAGGAGTAGGTTATTCAGATTCTGCTGTCCAATCTGATAACTGCAATTGAACACAATGCGGTTCTTTCCGTTGTGGGTGACCTTGTGGTGGGGCACGTAGCAGGATTCCGTCATCCCTTCTGCCTCGTGGTCATCGATCTTCTTGATGTGGCCGGCCGTTACCAGCTTCTCGATCTCGGCGCGATAGATTGTTGCTTGTGGGGGATCCTTGGCGAGGCGCCGCTCAGTGCTCTGTAGGTAGTGGTGCGTCGCTCCCTTAGGCACATGCAGAGTGGGCATCCCTTCCCGCCTCAAGAGTGGGGTTGCGTATCTTAGCACTCCGTCGACCTCGACCCTCGTAGTCTTCTGCTCTAGTAGAGCGATGGCATACTTGTCCTCCTTGGACCGAACCATCTTGCGTTCGTTCTTGAATGGCAGTGCGTCTAGTGTCCATAGCCTCTCAACGTGCTGTAGGAGAGTGTTGTCTGTGTCGCTCGCCTTGGTGTAAAGGCAGCGTGTGGACGTTGGTCGGCTGGAAGGCCCGGAGAGGGGGCCCTGGAGCGTCCACCCCAGTCGGGTCTTAACTGCGGCTGGGCATCCTCTGGGTCCGATGTGGACTGTATCAGTTGGGACAATGAGGTCCGCGTGGTCGGAGCCAATGAGTAGGGTCGGTGTAGCGCCGCTGATGAGCGGTATGGGCAGTTGGCGTAGGTGGTCGTACTTTTCCCTCAGCTGTGGGATGGGGTAATCGTAGCGTGACAAGCCTATGTCGTAGCTCGTGAACGCCTTGCTGATGCTGTACCGCTTCTCAGGCTGGTCGATCGCTGCAATGGTGAACGAGACGTTTTCACCTTTGATTGTCTTTAATGTCGACGAATGGTACGGAGGGTCATGGTCTCCTCTGGGCCCCGCAGGTCCAACTGGGTCGCGGCGGAGGCGAGGAGGAGTGTCTTCTCCGACCCGTCGTCGAGGACGGCGTAGGTGTCGAGTACCTTGTCCCTGTGACTGAGGAGTACTCGTACCACCTTGAGGAGCACGCTGGAGCTCCCACTTTTCGCGGGGTCGATGTAGAGTACTTCTGCTCTCGAGTTGCTTTGTGGAGCTGGGTTTCGCTTGTTGCTATCGTGCAGTGCTTCGAGGTGAGCGCCGCCACACTTGCCACACTTCTTCTTAAGGCGGCATTCTGCTGCCATGTGGCCACGCGCGCAGCGGAAGCAGCGGCGGTTAGCTTTAATCCACTGACTTACTTCGACGGTGGTCAGTTTCTTGAATGCGTCGCAATGTGACAGCCAGTGTTCGTTGTCGCAGTATTGACATGCAATCTTCCATTTCCCGTTGGCGGGGGGGTTGTGACTCTTCTGTCGTGACACCGACTCGGCCTGGTGCATCACTGTGATGGGCCTGCTTTGGTCTTTAGCCCTCCTCGGTCCCTCTTTAGAGTTCGAGCCACCCCATGCGAAGGTGTCGATTCTTAGGCTGCTAACCTCCCTAGCTAGGAAGTCAGCAAGATCCAGCAGTGACTGTTCCGGTCCAATCGGGTCACGGTAGTTTCGTTGCCGCCGAAAGCGTTCTTGGTGGAATGGGGGGAGCTTCTCCAATATGCGCTCCACGTTGGAGTTGGCGTACAGCTCGTACCTCCCCTTCTCTCTCTGGGACTCGAGCATCCCTACTAGGGACTGTACTTTGACGGATAGGTCGTCCAGGGCTCGGTTGTCTCTAGCCGGGGGGAGACGTTCGATCTCACGTATCTCCTGAATGACATAGTCCCACGTACGTCCGTAACGTCCGTCGAGGGCCGCCAGGGCGTCAGAATAGGGAGTTTGTGAATTGGAGTATGCCAGCGCAATGTTGTGAGCTCGAGTTACCTTGAGATGCTTAAGGAGAATGGCGTACTTGTATGGCTCGTCCTGTACTCCTGACATGATTGTCTCTAGGCACATACGCAGCTTGGTATACTGCGCTCGGTCTTCTTTTGTGAAGTCTGGGAATGTGGGTGTCCCAATGTAGGGTGCCATGGATGGCTGTGACACTGACGCACGTGGGGGGAGAGGCATCCGCGGCGAGTCTCCCTGTGCGTTGGGTCGTTGGTTCGTGCTGGGCGGGAACCAGGGGCTGGGTTCCCAGGCACTAGTCCTCAGTGCCGTCTGGTGCTCGAACTCCCCACTGGGACGTGTTGGGGGTTCATGACGCAGCGTGTCGGGACTGAGACCGGGGCTGCGCTGTGCCTCCTGGTCTGAGATGGAGTAGTGCGGGTGGGCCCTCTGTCCTCCCTCGTCCTCAGTCAGGCTTTGTAGTCGCTCGGCTAGCTGTTCTGCAACGTAAGCAGGTTCTTCCCTTAGGCGGGTTCCCATGTAGCTTTGTCGGGGAGGGGAGGGTGTCCTCGACCCTTGGCGTGATGATCTCCGGGAGCTCCGAGTGGAAGAGTGGGGAGTCACATTCTGGAGCGCTTGCGCCATCATTTGTGCTTGTAGACGGTCTCGTTCTGCCTCGCGCTGCGCATTGGCGTGGTCTCGCTCCATGGTTTCTTTAGCCTGGAGGCGCCTCTCTTCCAGTCTGTGGTCAGCTTGGAGGCGTCTCTCTTCCAGTCTGAGATGTTCGCGCTCACTCTCTCGTTGCGCCTGGAGGCGGTCACGCTCACCCTGGAGGTGGTCACGCTCACTCTCTCGTTGCTCCTGGAGGCGGTCACGCTCACCCTGGAGGCGGTCACGCTCACTCTCTCGTTGCTCCTGGAGGCGATCCCTTTCCGCCGAAGCGGTTATCGTGGCGATCAGGACTTGCGCTAGCCTCTTATCGGCTCCGTTTGGGGATGACGCTGATGATGGTGATTTGGAGTTGGCAGGGCTTGGCGGTGACCTGGTCTTCTCACGCGCTCCGAGGTCCATCTCGGAGGCGCTGTACTTTGTCTTCTCCCGCGTTCCGAGGTCCATCTCGGGGGCGCGGTACTCTTTACTTTGATGCGCTCCGAGGTCCATCTCGGGGGCGCCATGTTCTTTACTTTCATGCGCTCCGAGGTCCATCTCGGGGGCGCAGCGTTCTATGGGTATAGTCAAGTCATGCCCCGCTTGTCCCCCCCTGTAAGCTAAGTCAGTTTCACTTAAACTAGCTTGGGTCTCTACATCTGGGTTTGACAGGTCGATAAGGTTGGGCATGCTTGAGCTACCAATGCTATCCTTGCTTAGCGTCCTCGTAGATAAGCTAGGAGGTAAATCTACAGTGTAGCCCTCCAAGTGGTGAGGGGGCTGACGCTGGCGCCTAGGGCGTGGTGAGGGGGGAGAGCTGGTTGGAGAGTGTCCACCGCTGGCCATATTATCACTAATATTATTATTATTACTGATACCCTCCGGCTCGAAGGACCAATTGTAGCTAAGGGGCTACACAACCCTGACTGTATTTAAATGTTTAGATTAGACCACTACTAGAATATTAATTAGCCAGACAATATAGTTACACAAAATGGCGGACACTCCATTAACTGCGAGGGGACAGTGAAACCGAGTTAAACAATCACTTTAATATTAATAGAAAACATACATAGCATATGAACACAGATCTCCTGTTATTACCTTAATATCAATGCCACAATGTCCGAGGTAACGATAGTTCCTATACTACGGGTACCCGACCGTTGGAGCTCTGAATGGAGTGGATTGGGACGAAGCACGCAGAACAGGGAAAAGCAAGATGATGGATGGAGACGGTGGTCCTCTGGAGTTCCTACTTCCAGAGGGCTGCAGTCTGCAGACACACTTAGGATAATCCGGTCGTCGCTGGGGAGGAAAGGGTCTTGTACGGACCGGTCCTTGTATTCCTAGCGCCCGATGGCAGAATTAATAGCTATTAGTCCAAACGCCCGTTGGCATGGTTGATAGCTAGTTAGCCCTTGTTGCTAGGCTAACCCGCATGAAGTCTTCAATAAGTAGTTATATCCCGAACGTCGCTGGGTTCAACTATAAGTCTCTCCACGTTACTTCGCTTACACAAGTCACTATACTGTGCCAATAATGGCTTGACAATATTATGGTTGTATCTAATCAGCCGTGCGGCTCTCTATAACGATACGTTGCCTTGCCGTCCTGTTTACAACTGCGCCAAACGTTACTTCTCTCTCACTCTGTGTTACCTGTGGACTGAGCCTGTTCACCCCCACAGATCAATGCGCTCTCTCTGGGCTTGCCTGGGCATGTTCTGAACATGTCTAGAGGGGCGCGCGCAGGCGCCTACAGCGGTAAGATTGGGACATATACAAAAGGCGAATGATAAATACTGGCACGTAAAACAGATGACGTGAAGATATATATCTTATATATATAAACAATATATAAGTTATACAAAATAATAAACGCAGACTTTCAGTGTTAATCTGGACCTTCAGAACAATTACATAAGGTCAAAATAAATATATATATATATATATATATTGGATATTGTTGCAGCAGTGATGTGGAATAATTTCACCAGATTATTCATGGAGGCAGACAGCAGAGTCTCTGGTTGAAGATGGAATTGAATGAAAGCACATGTTGCGCAGCATAGAGATAAAGAGTACAACAAAATAATGTCTACTGAGGATGTCAGTAAAATGGCGAGCTAACAACAGTAGTAGAGTAGATAAAGTGGAGATCGTATACATAATATAATATGAATTATAGATATGATGTACAGAGAGATATAGATAGATAGATAGATAGATAGATAGATAGATAGATAGATAGATAGATAGATAGATAGATAGATAGATAGATAGATAGATAGATAGATAGATAGATAGATAGATAGATAGATAGATAGATAGATAGATAGATAGATAGATGTAAAATGTAGAGAGGGGGGGGGTAGTGTGTGTAGATAGTGTGACACCTGTGCATGTGTGTTTGTACTTGAACACACATGAAATAGTAAGAGACAGAGAGAGGGAGAGATAGTGTGTTGGAAAATGTCCCCATCAAGCACTATTCAATTTTTTTATAAGAAAAAACCAATGACATGAAACAGTACCATGATTGTATTACAAGATAAAGCCATGAAAGGATTTATATCACATTGTAATTTCTACTGGAAAAACAAAATGCTGCCCAGCCCAGTTATCAATAATTGATTGGTTGCCTTTGAAAAACAGGAAATTGAGAAATGCTCAACTGAATCCAAAAATACTTCCACGTAGTCTTGTAGTCTATTCTTTATCTGTGCTGGTCGCAGGGTTATAAGGATTTATAGTTCCATGTGACCTTTTTGCTAATCTGTCCTCTACACGAGAGCAAGATACATTTGATACAAGTTAAATTGTTATGGTTTGTAGTGCGACCCCAATTGCACGACACAGACAGGTAATCAGAGTTAGCCAAAACAAGGGCATGATTTATTATATACAAAAAAGCGGCACTCAGCCTTTAAGGGGGAAAAAAACACCAAAGTCCATGAACACAAAAAAACGCGGCACTGTGCCTTTAAGGGGCGCACAGGCAGGAATCCTCTAGCACACAGGCAAAGAGGTACACGGGAAATCTTCCAGAAACACGGGCAAAAATACACAGGTGACAGGACTCTTCATTGAACACGGGCATCCTCCCGACCAGAATGCTGCCGACAGGCAGCGCAGCAACCAGGGGGTCCAAGGGGAATGGGGTGAGAACACGGGCATCCTCCCGTGGAGTAATAGAGAGCGATGGCGAGCCTCACCCCAGGAACGTGTCCATGTAGAGGGAGTTGGGAAGTAGCCGGCAGGACATCTGGAGTGGGAACACTGAGATCCTCCCGTGGAGTAATATAGAGCGAAGACGGTGTCCCACTCCAGGGAACGGCGACAGGTGGTGATGTACAGGGGTGGCACGACGTCTCACGCCGGAGACGCGGCAGTAGATGGTCGTAACAAGAACGACCCGACCAGGAGTGGAGGGGATTCTGCAATACTAGTACTCTCCCGAGCTGATCGCAAACTCCTCTCAGGTGCGTGAAGCAGAAAAACGGCACGCCCCCTCGTTGGGCTGCATGCAGAATTCCTCCAGCCCTCACATAAATTGCGGCTCAAGGCAAGCGGGCCAATCACATCACTTGCAGTGGTGCATCACCTCACACGCAGTTACATTTTGGGAAAGGCAGGCACATATACTGCAGACTCCAGCTGGTAGACTCCTTGGCCTCCTTGTCGCCTACTGGAGACAGCTCAGACAGCATCTGTGTAGATTAGGTTCCGCCATCAGAATTTTTTTAAACAACTAAAATAAAAGTAACTCATTTTCTATATCCTTCTACCACTACACTGGGAACTGATTGTGCAATATTGTTACTATGTTTCTACTTTATTTATCTTTTTTAAGATTCTTTATTTTAGCATTAAACCTTTTCTTAATATTTAGTCATTCTAGTTTGAGTCTATATTTTGTGATTCTGTATGACTAGCAAAGTAAGATTTTCATTGTACAGTGTAAGTGTGTATATGACAAATAAATGTCTTGAATCTTGAATCTTGAACTTTTGTCAAATTAAGTGAAAGTCTCCAAAAACACGATACAGGGAATATATGTCGACGACGATTCGACATATACACACAGTGATATATATATATAACAGGGGGCCTTTCTGTGTGGAGTTTGCATGTTCTCCCTGTGTTTGCGTGGGTTTCCTCCAGGTACTCTGGTTTCCTCCCACACCATAAAGACATGCATGGTAGGCAGGGACTACAGATGAAAACAAGCTCATCAGCTAATTCTGGCACATTTACATTGAGGTGGAAACTGAATATGTTGATTAATGTGCACTGTCCCTGGGTAAAAAAATAAATAAACTTAAACATCTCCTTCCCCCGGGTCTTCTCACCAATATTGTAAACAAACTATAACTGCATTGACTAAGTTATATATATATATATATATATATATATATATATATATATATATTAGGGCTGTCAAAATGAATGCTTTAACTCTGGAGATTAATTTTAATTTAATTTAAAGCGTTAAAAAAGTTTATCTAGATTAATCTATGGAGTGAAAAATGTTCAACGTTCTGAACTTTCAGCAGTATATTTGCTTGTTCTTTTTTTGCATGCACCTTTTTGAAAATCATCTGACATGAAGATGGAACACATTTGTTGTTAATATGATTTATATTACTGGTAGTAATTGCCAATCTGCACTTTAACATAGGCCTGGGTTGTTTTTATTTCTGTTAGCGCCGCGGATATAAGAAAGAGGTCTAGCTGAGTCAATGTTGATGGTTTTGTTGAACATTTGTATTTCACAGGAGAGAAACTATTCAAAGAAAGCTATTAAAATAGTCTTTGAATCTAAATATACTTTCTTTGTGTTGATTTTACATTAATTCAATGATTTTACTCAAGTAAATATCTGTTACAAACTTCGGTCTTAAGTAGAAAAATGCGATTTTTAATCTAGATTTATTACAGAAAATTGTGAGATTAATTAGTTAATTTTATTTTATCTATTGACAACACTAATATATATATATATTGTGACAAGCCTTGTGGTGTTCAGGCTCGACACGGACCAAAACAAACAATTCCAATGTCCACACAAGCACAATTTCAATAAACAAATGATATTAATTGATCTGCAGTACAAGTCCGATGGGCAATAGAGGGGTCATATAACAGTCCAGGGTCAATACACGTTCCAGGCTCTCGTACAAAAAAGGGAATGTTCAATACTCAGGGTTTGTCGTCCGGTCCAGGGTCAGTTTCACAAGGGGGTATCTCAGCCAGTCCAGGGTCCAGTAACACGAACACCTTCTTGCTCTCACCTCTCCTTCAAACTACCTCTTAACTCACAAACTCAGTATCTCACTCTCTCTCTGCGAACTCTGCTCCTTCCTCACCTCCACTCAACTCTTCTCTGTCTCTCCTAGGGGGTGTGTGGGATGTGGGTGATCACGTGGTGCACAGGTGTATTCCATCAGTCCTAATCAACTCCTTAATTAACTCTCCTCTGCCCGTGGCAGTAGTATCTCCCTTCCTCCACGTAGCCATGGGACGGGGGATGATATCTGCCACAATATGTATGTAACGGATGGTATCGTGAAGCGCAGTCACGAAGGGCTGGGGTGAGTAGCGGTGCTATGGGTTAAACTCACTCTCATCCTCAAAAGACAGATAGATACGTTACAAAGCAGTGAATTCACCTCTTGGTATAGCGATCTGTGTTGTTGCATGCGGGAGACCCGTGTTGTCACAACCGTTACATATATATTAAGGCTGTCAAAGTTAACGCGGTATTAACGCGTTATCGCCCGATTCTATTAACGCCACAATTTCTTTTAACTCACAATGAACTTTTAAGATTTTTTATTTTTTTTTTACTAGACTTCACTCAGGTGTATTATTGATGCTCTCATTGATACTATGTTTGTTTCTGAAGTGTGTGTGTGTGTGTGTGTGTGTGTTTGAGATATAGAGAGGGGGGGGGGGGTGAGAGAGATGAGGAAGGGGCAAGAGAGAAAGAGAGCTGGGAGAGTGTGTGTGTGTGTGTGTGAGAGAGAGAGAGAGAGAGAGAGAGAGGGGGTGTGTGTGATTAATCAGCCCTTGTGTGGGTGAATGTAACAAGTTCCTAACGTTTTCTTTCCCCTATTATTTCATGTACACTTTATTCATTGTTTTAAATTATTATTTTCTTTTAAGTTATTTTGTGCATCACTCTGTTTTGAATTTGATGCAAATTTGCAATGCATGAGGGTCATCCTTTTGTGTTAAATGGCTGCATAAAGCAAGCATGTTGATAAGAGTATTAAAACTTGGAACTTGAAAAAGATCCGTTTAAGGTAAAATAAAATAAAAATAAAAGCGATTAATTTGTGATTAATCGCGAGTTAACTATGGACAATCATGCAATTAATTGAGTTAAATATTTTAATCGATTGACAGCACTAATATATATAGTGCTGTCAGGCGATTACATTTTTGTATATAATTAATTACAGGATTTGTAATTAATTAATCTAATTAATCGCATAACCATCTTAGGCCTGATATTTTATATTCTATAATCATATTTCAAATTGCATGTGTCCGGATGGCAGAATTCAGTAATGTATCTACAAAACCTTCTGTTTAATCATCTTCCCTTTATTCATTTGCTTAGATTTTTCAGGTCTGGTAAATTTTATCATGTTGTTATTCACAGTCAAAAGAAATAAGAAAGAAATTAAATAATTGAATTGATATTCTCATTTGGTTCATTACAATTTACTCAAGCCTAACAGACACAGTATTTCTGACACTGCAAACATTCCCTGAAATCCATAGATGTCCCTAGAATCAGATACCAAGAACATGCAAATGAACCATTTAAAAAAAAAAAATCTGTAAATGTTTATTCTACGTTCTTATGGAATGAATGAGATTTAAAAAAATACAGCGATAATTTGCTGTGTAATTAATTAATCTAATTAACGTGATAAACTGACAGCCCTAATATATATATATATATATATATATATTATTCATTCATGCATTCATGATGAAACATATAATACCTATGATATAGTGTACAGGCAAGAAACGGCAACGTTTATAGTAGAATTGACGTATAAGGCTATTACTCAGCCCTTCGGGAATTACCCCAGACCACGCTATAACCATACTTATATTCACCACGGTATAACACAGGAACGTATGGATGAAGAAATTAATTCTTTTTCACATATTGAACGATAGATAGGTGATGTCAAATGGGCCATAGTTTTTGTATCCATAGCTATAATATAGAATATAGTTATAGCTCTACAAACAAGGTGACGCACTCCTATCTTTTAAAGCGTGGCAGTGCTAGAACGGGGCCCGTCTAATCCCCGGCGGTCAATGAGTTAAGAAAAGCCACCGCCACATTCATCAAGCCGTTCTTAACGTCCAAATCTGTTCTTACCCAGGTGTGTTGCATGATGAATCCCACTCATTCTTAAACTCAAATGCGTGTTCGCGCTCAATTCATTTGCATACAGACGCGCCCGCATGCTCCTTATAAGGCGGGTGAGGCGTATGCAAAACAGCTTGAGAGTTTTGGTATTGCATGCTGATCCATTCAACAGGAAGCAATTTGCGAGTTGCGACTGATCTCAAAATGAGATTAGATTCAAATGTATTGTTATTATACAGCACATGTACAATACACCATCGAACCAGAGAGGATAAATGCATTTAATGCTCCAGAAATAAATACATATAAATAAATAAATAAATAAACGGCTTAGCAAGGCAGCCTTAGCGCACGTCTGAGCACGCACGCACGCACGCACGCACGCACACACACACACACACACACACACACACACACACACACACACACACACACACACACACACACACACACACACACACACACACACACACACACACACACACACACACACACACACACACACACACACACACACACACACACACACACACACACACACACACACACACACACACACACACACACACACACACACACACACACACACACACACACACACACACACACACACACACACACACACACACACACACACACACACACACACACACACACACACACACACACACACACACACACACACACACACACACACACACACACACACACACACACACACACACACACACACACACACACGGCACGGCGGTGTAGTGGTTAAACACTGTCGCCTCACAGCAAGAAGGTCCAGGGTTCGATTCCCGCTTGGGGACCAGGTTTCCATGATGCCAGTTACCCAGGTGGGGTATCTCCCAGGCCTTTCTGTGTGGAGTTTGCATGTTCGCCCCGTGCTCGCAAGGGTTTCCCCCCCGATAAGATAAACCCAATGGAAAAACATGCACAACAACAAGATCGCTAACGCTGTGGCGTCCTTGACGAAGACGGACAGGAGCACTTGGATTGGTCCCCTGGCGCGGCTCACGTTGCGCCTGTCTGCTCCCGGCTGCCCTTGGGGGGGAAGGACGACGGGATGGGTTAATCGCAGAGACGAATCGCATACATGTATCGCATGCATGCCGATTAATGACCTCTGAGCAGGTTCTAAATTATTATAATTATTATACACACACACACACACGCGTCTCACGACTCAGTGCATGTGTGTGTGTGTGTGTGTGTTCCTGTGGGTCGCCCATCGCATGTGTGTGTTTCAGTTTCAGTTTCAGTTTATTTTAAAAAAAGGACAGTACACATTAATAAACATTTCTGTAAATGTGTCCGTTTTAGCCAGCTGGCTAATTCGCAACTGTAGTCCTTTTGGCAAGATGTTTATGAGACCGACAATATAATATATAAGAAACATTAACAGTGCAATACAGTATTTACAACATAATCCAATGTTAATCTGATGACAAATAAAGACTTATACTTAATGTGTGAAATTAATCGTTCCAGCAATGTAGGCTTTGTCAATACTGAACAAAGCCACGTGTGTTGTGTCTGAGTTGATGATCCAGAGTATTGCATACATCTCAATCTGAAACGGTTAAGCAGCCACTCATCTGACTCTGCAAATAGATCTAGACAATATGCGTTCTATGCGTACGGCCTGGGCGGCCAGAGCATCTAACTGTCTTTTTTTTTTATTCACTTTTTTTCCCCATTTTCCTATTTTTCTCCCATCCCAATTTTGTATTGTCCAATTCTTCCCTCCCCTGTCTTGACGTTGCTAGACTATGCCTCCCACAGGTCGGTTGTAGTGAGGACAGAAGCCTTGTAGTGAGGACAGAAGCCTTGCAGAAGGCTCACACGGGGGGCTACTTCCTGCTTCCGTCGCACCGGCGTCACCAAACCGACCTGTAGGAGTCGCTGTCCACAACGTCCAATCCCCACCCACCGGCTTTCCCAACCTCTAACACTTGCCAATTGTGTTAGTATGAACGACCGGCCAGCCGGTAGCAACGCCGAGAGCTGGGCTCGAACCCAGCGTCTCCTGCATTAGAGGCGAGCGCCTTGCCCACTGCGCCAATCAGCCGCCCATGGCATCTAACTGTTCTAACAGCAATATATAATCCATTTCAGAAGCAGAACACACGCAATAAGTTATAATAATAATAATTATTATTATTGACAAGTTCTGGGATTTTAAAGTCGTATTTGGGAGCAATTGACCAATGTTAGTCTTTTTTTACTTTTAAATTTCTTTGGGTAAGAATTTCTTATTTCGGTAAGAGTGCTCTCGACCACTCATAGAATTTGGTCTTGCCTGAGAGAAAAGCAACAATAAGAAAACATTGCTGAATCCCAGTTAAGAACAAAATAAGAGGAAATGCTAGAATGAAATCTGTTCTTATATCGCTTCATGAATGAGGACCATTGTTCACAATTCAGGGTAGTCGTCCAGTCCAGGGTCAGCACACAAGGGGGAATCTCAGCCAGTCCAGGGTCCAGTACGCAAAAAACACCTACTCGCTTTCTCCTCACCTTTCACTACAACAATCTCTCTCTCAATACAACAACTCCAACCTCACCTCCGCTCAACTTACTCCTGACTAACCAAGTGACTTTTTAGTGTGTGTGTGTCTGGGGTGTGTGCACGTGAGATGTGTGTGAACTAATTATGCGCAGGTGTATTCTATCAGTACTAATCAGCTACCTAATTGACTCTACTCCTCCTGTGGCAGAAGTATCTCCCGTCTTTCACATATCCATGTGAGGGGGGAGGAGATCTGTCACAATATATATACTGTGGCAATTCCAGGTGTAGGTGTGGCAGTTATAGCGTCCTTCAATCACTAAGCCCAGTGGTGGCTTGGGGTTGCCACAATACATACATACCTCAGAATTACTGGATGAGCTGAAAATGCTGTAATGATAAACATAAAGTATAATAATTTAATAATTTAGGACCTGCTCCGAGGTCATCAATTGGCACACATGCGATGCATGCAATTCGTATCTGCGATTAACCCATCCCGTCGTCCTTCCCCCCCAAGGGCAGCCGGGAGCAGACAGGCGTCAACGTGAGCCGCGCCAGGGGACCAATCCAAGTGCTCCTGTCCGTCTTCGTCAAGGACGCCACAGCGTTAGCGATCTTGTTGTTGTGCATGTTTTTCCATTGGGTTTATCTTATCGGGGGGGAAACCCTTGCGAGCACGGGGAGAACATGCAAACTCCACACAGAAAGGCCTGGGAGATACCCCACCTGGGTAACTGGCATCATGGAAACCTGGTCCCCAAGCGGGAATCGAACCCTGGACCTTCTTGCTGTGAGGCGACAGTGTTAACCACTACACCACCGTGCCGCCACAATACAGTAAAGGACTGTATTGTGAGTTATGGACAATTTACGGACAATTATATTGGTTTTTTTCCAGCCATTGCTGAGAATAAATATATAATTTCTAACCAGTCACACTTTTATTCTAAGAAAGATGAATATCACTTGGTTTTGCAAAGCTAATTGCTCCCAAGGAAGCTGCTTGGTAAGATCCTAAATTCAGTAGCCTATAACTGTATCCTCTACAGCAGTGTTTCTCAACTGGTGGGTCGCGACCACAGAAGTTGGTCGCGGGGCCATTTTGAGTGGGTCGCGGATGTGTGTGTACATTTTTTTATTTTGTTTTGCACTACCTATCTTTGTGAAAGTGGCTTCTCAGCTCTGGTCCAGCTGAAGACAAAGCGGAGGAACAGATTGGACATTGAGCATGACCTCAGAGTTGCTTTGTCTACCATCACCCCAGACTTTGAGACTCTCGTCAGGAGCAAACAACATCCCCAGTTATCCCATTAGTTCCCTGTTATGTTAAGCTAAGAAGTCTGCTAAGAAGCATATAATTTATTATTATTTTATTTCATTGGGTTTTTAGCAATAGTTGCACTTTTGTTGCACTTTTTTGTGTTTATTTCATGTTTTGAAAGATTGCGTATTACTGCAATTTCTTTTTTTACATAAATCATAGTGGTTCAACATTTTGGGTCGCGACTTAATGACTAAGGAAAATGTTGGGTCCCGAGGCTAGACCAGTTGAGAACCACTGCTCTACAGTATATATCGATATGTATCGTATACCTGCATATATAAACATGTACTGTATTGTGAGAAACATGGTACAGTATATTCCTTTGACATGCGTTGTCTTGCTTTTAGTGCACCCTCTTGCATTTGAATGCGTCTCAGTGGGCTCTCCAGGAAATAAAAAAAAGAGAGAAATAAGAGAGACCTTTATTATCACGGGAGAGGGGGGGTGGGGGGGGGTTGTTGTCAACAGCACTACATTGGAAATGGTTAGAAGATAATGTACAAAAGTATTGTGACGAGCCTGGTGGTGTTCACACTTGTCATGGTTAAAAAACAAACAAATTCAAATGTCCACACAAGTGCAATATCAATCAATAAGAATATTTATTGATTTACAGGCAGAATAATAGTACGATGGGAAAATAGAATGGTCATAATACAGTCCGATGGTCAAAACACAAAAACAGGCTCTTGTACAAAAAAGGGATTGTTCAATACAGTAGTCGTCCGGTCCAGGGTCAGTACACAAGGGGGTTTCTCAGCCAGTCTAGGGTCCAGTACACAATGAACACCTTCTCGCCTTCACCTCTCCTCTCACTACCTCTCACCTCGCAAAACAAAGGTTATCCTATAACCCTAGTTATATGAGTAATAGCGAGCGCTTTGCTCTATTGGAACTATCCCTTTAATCAATATAAGCGGGGTCATGGCCATACTATCAGCTCCTTCCCCAGTCTTTCACCGCCGAAACGGAAGACCGTGGGGTCCTCAGTGAGTCAGAGCAAATCGCTCGCTATTACTCATATAACTAGGGTTATAGGATAACCTTCATTATATTTCGTATATAGCTTACGCTTTGCTCTATTGGAACACAAGAGCTGAGCAGAGCGGAAGCCTGACAGATGTACCCGCTGAGGTCCCCTACAACCATCAGAATACCGGGGAGGATCCGGGCCCCCCCGCCCCCCCAGCGAGCGACGGGAGGGAGATCAGACCCTGACTGTGCGAAGAGGGTTTAGCGCCTCAAACGCACAGGGAGAGCAGACCGTGGGACTTACCTTTGTTTAGAAGCGACTACTCGGACGCGCATCCCACACGCCACCAAAGAACAGACGTGAAGCAAAACCCCCGTCACAGCCCCCAACATCGCAGGGTCGGGGTAAAAAAAACCCAACCCTGTGGCAAGGCCGTAGCAGCGGGCACTGAGGAGGTCCCAGCCCCAGGCCACCCCGGGAGCTAGGACCCCCTGAAAAAAGGGGCCTGGTGAGGTCAACGAGGCTGCGGCATTGAGACCCCACCAGACGGTCACTGGTGACACCACCCCCCACATCGTCAGCGTATCGGACAGGGCCTAAACCAGGTGAAGGCCCTTCTCCCCTTGGCACGCCGCTCCGAAGCGCTCCCAAAGAGGCTTCCCCCCCACAATATCGTGGGGCCAGCCAGCGTGCCGGAGAGACAACCCTCCAAGGAGGTTGATCCCTCAATCCAGGCCGACAGGTCCCAAGAGCAGAACTCGACCTGCGCCCGGAGCACTGTGGACTAGACAGGCGCCTAAGGGGCTTACTGTAAGAACAGTATCCCGGCGGAAAGGGTATTTTATGCTGTGCACCATGTCACAAACCCTGACCCCGCCAATTTATTAATCCCGCGGGGTCGAGGGTCAGAGAAAGAGTTTGACACAATTGGCAGATGTCATGAAAGATGCGGGGGCATACTCTCGGGCAGCCGGGGTCAGACCCGGGCTCAACATGAGAATCGACTCTGCTACCAACACACCGGGGCGACAACCACCCCCCTATGTTTACTTTAACAGGAGGTGATTGCTCCCTTAACCCACTAAGAAACCCCAGAAACATAACTGCGCGTATACACAGGCTATACAATGCAGTTCAGCGTTTCAGGTTTAAAAAGGGTTAACCCAGGCCAACAGGTCATTGAGGGCAAGGCCCGACCTGGGCCTGGCGGAGCGGGACCTACACAGGGATGCATAGAGGAGTTGACAGAAGCAGCCTCCCCGACAGCCCCCTCCCATCCCCGGTTTAGCAGGGAGGGGAGGGGTGAAAACAAATGGAGAAGGACCAACCCACCTAACATTGTGCAAAAAAGGTACAACACAGTATGGACCAATGCACACCACTGTTAAGGGCAACTCGTAGTGGCACCTATATGACACACACATTCATGACATCAACCCCTGTGATGTCCGGCCCGCCCCGGCATTTCCCCACCGGAAAAGCTCAGGGTCCTTCGGGGTACCAGAACTTGTCTGCGCCCGGCGGACAACGGGTTAAACTGATCCGGTCCGGCACAACCAGGACAAGTCCCGTGCCCTTGTCACGCCGCCGCCCCCAGTCCTAAGAGAGGGGTAGGTACGCGTGTCGATCCAAAACATCACAGAGGGCGCCACCAAAACGGTCAGTACGCGAATGCACTGCTCCCGGTGGCCCACCTAACGGGCGTGAAACCCCCCTGCCAATGTTTTGATCTACTCCGTCATCTCCCCCGGAGATGTATGCGAGGCCTCGAGTCTAACCTAGTGCACTGGTGCTCGGTAGAGACAAAAATCCTTCCCAGCCGACCGCATAAAAAACGCTGTTTTAACCAAGGCGCGCCGGTCCCAAAAAGCGGATTCAATCATTGAAAAACACCCTGGGCCAGCGCTGATCGGTCTCGTAAGACCAAACGCTGATTTATGAAACAGCGTGTATGCTCGTAAAGAACCCGAGAACAGTGACGGCGAATTTCTAACAAGAAAGAGCCCCACAATGTTTCCCCTCGCTGTCTGGGACGAGCAGCAGGAAGCCGGTCTAGAGACACAGACACGGGCTCTCACACGACGAGCCTGGGAATAACACCCGCGTCAATTCTGCTCTTTATGTAAGAGGGGAAGACAGCGGTTTTCCCAGAGAGACCTCAACGTGAGTAAAACAATTGAAAAAGGTTCATGTAACACATTGGACTAAGTAGACAAAACAGCCCAATATACACTACTGTTAGAGAGCAGAGCAGAAGGACCAATAGTCTCGACTGCATCGCATCATCCATCCTTTACAATGACAGCGGTCTGTAGCACAGGCCCTGTAACTCACGGACATGTCTCTTGGCCAATAAGAAAACGCGCTTGTGACGTCTTCAATGGCCTCTCGAGCCTGGGAATAAAAACCGCTTCAATTCTGCTCTTTATGTAAGAGGGGAAGACAGCGGTTTTCCCAGAGAGACCTCAACGTGAGTAAAACAATTGAAAAAGGTTCATGTAACAATTGGACTAAGTAGACTAAGACTCTCTGAGGAGAAGGCTCCTCTGAGGAGGCTCTCTCACTGAGAGGGAGGCTCTGAAACTCTCTGAGGAGGAGGCTCTGAAACTCTCTGAGGAGGCTCTGAAACTCCCTGAGGAGGAGGCTCTGAAACTCTCTACGGAGGAGGCTCTGAAACTCTCTACGGAGGAGGCTCTGAAACTCTCTGAGGAGGAGGCTCTGACACCCTCTGAGGAGGCTCTGAAACTCCCTGAGGAGGAGACTCTGAAACTCTCTGAGGAGGCTCTGAAACTCTCTGAGGAGGCTCTGAAAACTCAAAATGGCCCAATATACACTACTGGTAGGGAGCAAAGCAGAAGAACCAATAGTCTCGACTGCATTGCATCCCCTCCTTTACAATGACAGCAGCCTGTAGCACAGGCCCTGTAACTCACGGACATGTCGCTTGGCCAATAAGAAAACGTGCCTGTGACGTCTTCAAATGGCCGGGGGAATCCCGTGTCCCACCTACTAATTTGGTGTGGGAAACAGGGAAATCCCCCCCCCCCCCCCTCCCCGTGACGAGAGAGAGAGAAAACACCCTCGTCAGGGAAACTGATAGGTAGAAAGACACAACCTCCCGGCCAATCAGTTACGTAAAGGATATAACTATATCCGGGGGGAGGTTTATTCTATCCACCCCCCTCAACACCTCACCCCTGATATGACGCCATAAAAAAACAGAGCCGTGACACCAGTTGCATAGCAGGCTACATGAAAGCACATACTTCTACCTGTAGAGTAAAAGCTTTACATCATGCACGCCAACCTCAGCCGATAACCTAAAAACTGGCTTTATCCACGGCTCTCTTAAGCTCTCAAAACTTGCCACCTGCTATTTTTTACCTTTACCCTTAAGCAAAGAAAAAATTTACAGACTGAAGAGAGGGACCAAAAGTCCTTGGTTCACATGCATACGTATAACTCTGTAAGCTAACACTAGCACACCAGTTGCGGACTCAAAAGCTAAGTTTTAACCAAAAAAAACTTATTTCATGAAACACACACAACCCTCATCATACAATGAAGCCGCCAAGTTCACTCTTACCATGTAAGAAAAACACCGGCTTAGGTAGAGAAAGGACATAAGCCCCGGCTAAGTGCTAGAACACAGCCTTGCAAGTTATACAACAGCAACCAAGCATATTTCAGAGAAAACTGCACAAACTTCAAGCTAGAAGGCGCCCCCAGCATTTGTAGCTGTGGGTTCACATAGCACACGTCGTAACCCCCAAAATACAGTGAAGTAAACACGTTTTGTTAAACAAAAACATTGTTGTTAAAGTTAGAGGTTCTATGTAGGATTGCTAGTAACTGTCTAACTGCATATAACTGTTTCCATTAGAGGGCGCTCTAGGCGGAGCCACTCATGATACCACCAGGTGGCGAGTATATAAAGAGATGTCTCCTCCCCCTCTACCTCTTTTCCACCAGCCTCTCAGTGAGAGGAGAACTCTAGAACTGCTGTTTAACATGTGAATGAATAAACCACACCAAAGGCTAAAGATAGAAACCATGCCTCTTAACCACATTATTGTCACCCCATAGCCAGATTCTGTCAATAGGTTATGGGCCCAGATCACGCCGGGGCGAAATAATAAGGGTAGCAAGCTTAGCTAAAGTATAGGCTAGGTTAGCACCGGGAGCACCGCGTGGCTAGACGCTAGGCCAACAAGAGCTAAAGCTACGCCTACCATCAACCAAGAGGATGGCGACCAAGGGAAGGAGCAAATGGCCCTCATTCAATGGAAAAGCAGAGGACTACGAGCTCTGGGAAGATCACATGTTATGCTGCATGCACGGTGCGGGACAGAAGGCGACAATCTTGACAGCCCCCACGGGACCACTGATGGCGAAGAGCAAGCCCTGGACGACAAGCGTAACGCAGACGCGTACTTTGAGTTAGCGCCACTGCTCGACGACACAAGCTTGGGGCTGATATTCTGCGACATTAAAGACAAAGGCCGAGAAAGCCTGGGGGTGTTGAGAGAGCATTACATCGGGCGAGGAAGACCCCGAGTCGTGGCCCTCTACATAACACTGACAGGACTGAGGAAGGGGCACACCAAGATGGTGACCGAATACGTCATCAGAGCTGAGCAGGCCATGACGGCATTGAAAAGTGCAGGAGAAGCACCAAGCGATGGGCTAATGATGGCAATGGTGATGAGAGGACTACCGGAGCTCTACAAACCGTTCACACTCCTGGTAACACACGGTTCAGCGGACATGACGCTGGGACAGTTCAAGGCCAAGTTAAGAAACTTCGAGGCCTCAGAAGATACCCACCCAGCCGCCACGGAAGTGGGAGAGAGGGTGCTGAAGGTCCGAGCGACGCCAAGGGAGAGGACCAGGACCACGACGGAGCTGGCGTGTTGGCGATGCGGAGAGAAAGGCCATCGGAGAGGCGACTGCACAAAGACGGTCTGGTGTAGCTTCTGCAAATCCACGGGGCACACAGACAGAGCGTGCATGAAGAAACACGACTAGAGTGCGCGATACGCGCATGGACAAGATGACGGCCATGGACGAGACGGCGGCCATGCAGAGGGCCCAGAGGAAGGGACTGATCGTGGACACAGGTGCGTCGTCCCATGTCATCAACGACAGGAGTCGGTTCAAGAACTTTGACAACACTTTCCACCCGGAGAGGCACAGCATGGAGCTGGCAGACGGGAAGCGCACCTACGGGTTGGCGCAAGAGAGAGGAGATGCACAGGTATGCCTCACGGACAGTGGAGGGAGCCGGCGTACAGTGACGTTAAAGAACGCTCTCTACGTACCATCGTTCCCACAAGGACTATTCTCTGTAATAGCTGCTACTGCAAGCTATCTATCTAGGTCGTCCTCGGACGGGCCCTCCATCGGTGCTTCCAGTCATCCAGATCCTCCATGCATCTGGCTAGCTCGCCAGTGCATTTTGTTCCCGCATCTCTCCTGAGTACGTCCACGTAGGTTAATGTGGGACGTCCTCGTGATCGATGCCCGTGTGTTGGTTCCCACAGCACAAGTTTGCTGGTTGGCATCTCATGATGTCTCTGGCAGTGACCTGCCAGCCTCATTCTCCTGACTGCCACTTTCTCGCTCACCCTTAGCACCCCCCCATACAAGTTTGCATTAGTGACATGCTCATCCCTGTTGATGTTGAGCACCACACGCATCATTCTGGTGTAGCACCCATCCAAGGACTTCTGCAGGGTGGGCTTTAAGGTCCAGCATTCACTGCCATACAAAAGGACAGACTCAACTGTTGCATGAAAGAAGTTGAGCTTGATTTGACGGGGGAGGTTGGATTTCCACACACTGGTCATGCCGTTCAGAAGCCTCCACGCAAGCGCCTTCCTCACTTTAAGGTCTTGCTCGGACGAGTTGACCCACGAGCCCAGGTATTTGAAATCACCAACTTCCTTTAGAGCAGAGCCTCCTGTTGTCCTTAGAGGTGGATGATCCGGGAGGGTGTTATACATTATGACTTCGGTTTTCTTGGTATTTAGCGTAAGGCCAACCTTGGCACACTCCATCTCCACTCTGCACAGGAGTTCCTGTGCCTGCTCCACGTGGTCAGAGAGCAGGCTGATGTCGTCCGCGTAGTCAAGGTCTGTTAGGACTATGGCGGGGTGTCGTCTCTATCTCCTTGGGGTTATTGTGAGACCAAGTTCCTGCTCCCGTCCATTGATGGCCTTCCTGAGCGCAAAGTCGAGGACTATGACGAAAAGGAAGGGGGCAAGGGTGTCCCCTTGCATCACTCGAGCCAGGATGTCAAATTCTTCACTGTTGCCATCTGGGGTTACCACCTTGGCCCTTGTACCCGTGTGCATGGTCCCTATGGCCCGGAGTAGATTGGGAGGGACTCCGTAGGCCTTGAGTATCCTCATCATCACGGCTCTGTGTATCGAGTCAAAAGCCTTTTTGAAGTTGATAAAGCACAGTACCGCTGTCAGGTTGTTCTTCTTCACCTCCTCGATGATTCTACTCAAGGCCAAGATCTGGGCCACAGTGGTCCTCTTCGCTAGGAAACCATTTTGGTTCTCCCTGAGGTGGGGGTCGATGGCATTCCTTATCCGGTTTAGTATCATGCGATTGTACATCTTTGCAATGACACATGTCAGACTTATGCCACGGTAGTTGTCTGGCTTCGAGAGATCTCCAGACTTAGGCACTGGGATGATGTTAGAGAGAAACCACATATCAGGCTGGTTGTTTTTCATCAGGGCATGGTTGCAGAACTCCAGGATGATGTTGTCAAGGTCACAGTTCTTATAGACCTCTGGGGGAATGCCGTCCGGCCCAGAACTTTTTCCCTGCTTCAGTGTGGATTTCACTTTGGTAAACTCCCTGGCTGTGAAGGGACCATCGTCAATGGTGAGATTCGTGAGGACGGCAGGTATCGTCTCCTCATCTTCATCCACTGTCAAGTGTGTTCCCAGTAGATTTCGGAAGTGAGTGAACCTGCAAGCGGTGCCAAGGTATTCTTCGATAAAGGTACAAATGTTCTTGTAGAGCCTGACGGTACACGGTTTGACATAAAGATGTACCAGAGAATGTATTATCTGCAAACAGAGTGTAATGACAACGACAAGTGTAATGATAATAATGATATGTGTAGCGTGACGGCCAGTCACGATATTCAGACATGGCACGAGATTATGGGTCATTGTAATTACGAGGATTTACTGAAACTGCAAGCAGTGACAGAAGGCATGCACATTGAAGGTGAAAAGCGTAGACCTGACAAAGATTGTGTAGTGTGCAAAACGGGCAAGTTTACTCAATCGAGAAACAGAAATCCCACAGAAAAAGTAAAGGTACCACTTGCGCTAGTTAACACGGATCTAGCCGGTCCAGTAAGCAACGAGTCCATAGGAGGCTTTAGATATGTACAGTCTTTTACAGATGTGTGCACAGGAGCAGTGTTTGTTTACTTTTTCAAAGCAAAGAGTGACACACTCCAGGCCACAGAGAAATTCCTGGCAGACGTAGCCCCTTATGGTAACGTAAGATGCTTGAGGTCCGACAACGGAACCGAGTTCACAAACAGAGAATTCCAATCACTGTTGAGAAGGTACAAGATAAGACACAAGATGTCATGTCCATATCCCCCACACCAGAACGGAGTGGCAGAGAGGAAATGGCGCACCCTTTTCGAAATGGCTAGGTGTAAGCTAGTAGACAGTAACTTACCTAAGAGCCTATGGCATTATGCGGTGCAAGAAGCCGCTTACACCAGAA
The DNA here is from genome assembly GCF_963971535.1 of Notolepis coatsorum. Lineage (NCBI taxonomy): Eukaryota > Metazoa > Chordata > Actinopteri > Aulopiformes > Paralepididae > Notolepis > Notolepis coatsorum. The sequence goes on along the minus strand of NC_140173.1, from coordinate 8,099,355 downwards.
ACAGGTGCTTTAATAAGCACACGGGCACCACCCCGTATACAGCACTGACAGGAAAGAAGTGTAATCTAGCTAGAATGCACCGATTTGGATCAGTGTGTTATGCGTACCTGCAGGACAGGGGAAAGCCAGAGTCCAGATGTGAGAAAGGACTCTTTGTAGGGCACGACAAGGGAAGCCCCGCTGAAACACATGCTAGTCAAGTTTGTCACAAAGACAACATGTGAGAGCGAGACAGACAGAGGAACCAGAGCTGGACTCCAGAGTAAGGTGTGAAGAAACAGAGACACCCCAGCCCAGTGTACTTAGCACGGTCGTGCAGGCAGACAGTCAGCCACCCCCAGAGGGCGATGACGAGGAGCACCCGAGGGTGACGTCAAGTGCCCCAAGCAGTGGGAGGTATCCCTCAAGGGAACACAAACCCCCAAAGTATCTGACAGACTATGCCCGGAGAGGGAGTGACGAGGATGACAGTACACTTACCACCGTTGATTACTGCTACAGGGTAGTCAGTGGGGTACCCCCGACCTTTAAAGAGGCCATAGTGTCCCCTGAATCAAGTAAATGGGAGAGAGCAAGGGATGAGGAGATGAGGTCCCTAGAGGACAACCACACATTTACTCTAACCAAGTTACCAGAGGGCAGACAGACAGTGGGAGGGAAATGGGTGTATTCAACCAAGTTACCAGAGGGCAGACAGACAGTGGGGGGGAATGGGTGTATTCAATCAAGGAGGGTATTGAAGGCCACGACAAGTACAAAGTATGGTTTGTAGCTAATTGCTTAAATGCTGAAGGAGGGTACTCCATGTTTAAATACTGAAGGAGGGTGGCTACACTGCTTAAATGCAGGAGGAGGATACTCCAGATTTAAATACGGGAGGAGTAGAATCCAGGTTTAAATACCTGAGTGGATTCCATGTTTAAATACAGAAATGGATCCTATGTTTAAATACAGAGGTGGATGACTTACCATGTTCTAAATGATTTAATTATGTGTAAAAGATCCTGAGACGTTTTGACTGATGTAAGAGATGTATAGAGAAGCTGTGGGTAGCCTCAGTTGTTTGACAACCTGTACTCGCCCTGACTTATGTTTTGTAGTGAGTAAAAATTGTCACAGCATTTTGCTGACCCCACAGAGAAGCATTGAACTACGTCAAAAACATGTTTTTCGTTATCCCAAAGGTACAGCAGACGAACAGCTGTGTTTCAGAAAGGGCAGCGAGGGTTTAGTGATACTATCAACCTGTGAAGCCGAGTGTATGTTTCTAGCTATGACAATGCAGGAATGTGTTTATCTAGAACAACTGCTCGACACCTATGTATATATGAAAATGTGTTTATCTAGAACAACTGCTCGAAGTGATGGACACCTATGTATATATGAAGACTGTTTATGAGGGCAACCAGGGAACCATTGTGATTGCTAGGAACCCAGTGTGCCGACATAGATGTAAACATGTCGATATAAAATATCATCTCATCAGATCTGTCATCAGACAAGAAAGAATGACACTGATTTATTGTACAATGGACGGCATGGTAGCAGACACTATGAGGAAACCTGTTCCAAATTGAAATTGAAGAGATTTGCAGAGGTCATGTTTAACGTGTAAATATTGACTGCCATACTCTTTTGATGTTTTGGATTGTATTATTTTCTTTGTAAAATGTTTTCGGAGAAGTTATCCAGTGTGCTAAAACAAACCTAAATGGGAGTGTTAAAGTTAGAGGTTCTATGTAGGATTGCTAGTAACTGTCTAACTGCATATATAACTGTTTCCATTAGAGGGCACTCTAGGCGGAGCCACTCATGATACCACCAGGTGGTGAGTATATAAAGAGATGTCTCCTCCCCCTCTACTTCTTTTCCACCAGCCTCTCAGTGAGAGGAGAACTCTAGAACTGCTGTTTAACATGTGAATGAATAAACCACGCCAAAGGCTAAAGATAGAAACCATGCCTCTTGACCACATTATTGTCGCCCCATAGCCAGATTCTGTCAACAATTGTTATTAACCAAAAACATTTGGGGGGGGGGGGGGGGGGGGAGAGTGGGGCATAGCGTAACGTGTCCTACCTAACCCCCGGACGCAGGATGAATGGCCACAACAATGGCTGGTCCACCTCATTGACGAGACCTCTTGCTGGCGGGGCCAGAAGTGGCGACGGCTGGAGTCTCGCTCCGGCGTTTCGCCCACATCCTGCGGCCGACCATGGTGCAGGCTGACGACATCTTCTGCCAGAGATGACGCCGAATCAGAGTGTTCAGGGCCCGCTACCTCACCACGGCTAACGCCAACGGTTAGCACAAGCTAACAGCTAACTCCAGGATGACGGTTAGCACTAAGCTAACAATGAAAGGTCACTTTAAAAACAAGAACGGGAGTGGTTCTTTTATAGTAAATAGATCGATAGCAAGCTAGCATAAGGACGCATAGTATAACTAGAGATTGTATAGTATAGCATTGTATAGCAGTGTACATAAGACCCAGTGCCTCATCCGTAGCTAACAGTGTATTGCACTATCACAGGACCTAGCATGTCTTACCATGCTTTTGTAAAACTCATGTACATATACCTGATATGTCTTACTCTATTACTTGTATTATTGCACAAATGTCGCATTCTCATCCAATCGGATTCTTATTATTGTATTATTGTATTATGCACAATCGTTGCGGGCAAGACCCCCTGCATTTCACTGTATACTTGTATGCCGTGACAAATAAAACTCTTGACTTGACTTGACTTGAAGCTAACGGCTAGCCTTCACAGGCCCACCGTCGGCTCCGACCAACGGCCAGCTACCAACGCAGCAGCAAGCTAACGGCTAGCTCTCACGGGCCCACTGTTAGCTACCGGCTACTACTGAAACTGTGTAATGTGAGGAATAGCGATGCAGGCCTGATCACTTCAGACAGCCGACTGCCTCTTCTTTAGCCCAAAGAAAAACAGGGCAGACAACACCTGTCTCCCTCACAGGACGGCGTTACCAGAGATACAGTGGCGTCGGCAGCGAAGCCCCGTTTTATGCGGCCTTCTGCCGCCTTGAGCTCGGGCTAAAAAACATGCAAGCTCGCACCCCTCTCGCCGGGAAGCACAACCCACTTTCTTCTTGAAAGGCGGGGGCCAATGTCCAGTGCGGCTGGCAGAGGGCATCCCTCCTCAGAGACTTGGGACTCGAACCCAGACTCGGAATCGGGGCTCAGAGGAAAACACAGCCTCTGTTTTCGTGGGGCGTCAAACAAGAACCCCTCGTCCCCTCCATACACCCGCGATGGAGAGGCAACGGAGGAATCCTCGCTTGGAGCCGGCTGTTCTGCGGGGCCGCAAGCCTGCGCAGCCGACCCCGCACAACTGACACATCTGAGGCCCGTGTCGCAAGACACCACCCACCTAGAGAGACTGTCAGCCAGCCGACTGCCTCTCGCGGCAGTAGTATCCAGCTGTACAGCCGGAGCGCAACGCTGGCGGGGGAACTGAATAACGCCAACACAGCTCCTATAACTAAACTAACTACTTTAAAGCACTAAACTTGAAGCAGTGCTATACACAGACTTCACGGTGGTGAAAGTAGGGAAGGAGCTGGTAGTATGGCCATGGCCCCGCTTATGTATGAGCGGATGTGGGCGTGGCCAGGCAGGTGAGGAGCATGCATGTGGTTGAAAGTTTTCATGATAGCATATGATTAAAGGGACAGTTCCAATAGAGCAGAGCGCAAAGCTATACGAAAAATAACATACAGGATAAGAAGATGAGTGCCGTAACCATCACCAGTTATGAATCTAAGAGCAGAATGATAGACAGTGTCTAGGGGTAAAAGAGTGGACAAGGCAGTGCTTCTATAAATTACACCATAATCCAAAAGTTTAAACTGACATAAAGACTGCTTCAACAATCCTATTTCTGAAAACCACAGGGAAGCTTGATTTGTTTCTGTAAAATAACCCAATCTTTTGTCTCAGCTTGCTAGTGAAATTGGTTATGTGGTATTTAAAAGTAAATGTTTCATCATGATGAAAGCTTCCTGCAGAGCATCAAAGGAATGTTGGAGGTTATCCATTGCTAGCTGAACAAAGTCAGCAATACAATAAATTATAGTATCAGACATCCACATACAAATTGACTTTGACCAACATTTTACCTTGTAGTAAGTTAGTACACCCTTTGTTATCTGCAAAAACTCAGGCTGGGCATCACCCGTTTTGATTGATTGATTGAAAACTTTATTAACAGATTGCAGAATGGGTACAGTACAGTACAGCTCAATACATACAATTGTTAAGGGGATGCAGACCAGAGAAAGACTTTCGTCTTGTTTACATCAGGGTCCCCCATTTTCAATTAATCGTAACATATATGACATACATGACATACAGATAGACAGTACTGCTAAATCTATACCAGATTTACAAATACATATACATATACATTTGACGTAGAAACTGTACATTGGAGGAGGTTGGGTAGGTGGGGGGGACTGTACATTGGAGGTGGGTGGGGGGGGGGGGGGGGGGTAGGAGTGGGGGGGGGGGGTGGTTTAGGAGGGGTGGGGGGGACACACTGTACAACTGTACAAGCAAAACTGTACATTGGAATATTGACAAGACCATACTTGGTAATTTACTGTACATTGGAGGGGGTTGTGTTAGGACATTTACAGGGGCCAGTTTCGAATTGCAGTCTCCCGTAGGTGTTTTTTGAGAGTGTTTTTGAAAGTGGGTAGTGATTCACATTCCTTTACAGCTTTGGGTAGGGCGTTCCACATTGATGTGGCATAATTGCGAAACGTGTTTAGTCCCTTGTTTGAGCCGAATCTGGGTTTAACATCATTTGTGGAGCTCCCTCTGGTGTTGTGATCGTGGTATTCACTGACCTTTGGGAAGTATTTTGACATGTACATGGGTACCTTGGTCGTGTAGTGTATCTTGTAGACAGTGGTGCAGTCGTAATATGGGAACTGGTTACACGCCACGTGCACGCGCATACATGTTCCCTCAGTTGCACAGAACAGATGATTATTATGCATAACAATGGAGATCAAGCAGCCCCCCACCTTCTCGTAGGTTCTTATTATTATGCAAAGTCTAGGTGACAAGTGCCGGCCGCCGGCCGGGTAGCTTTCTACAACGGCCGGGTACTTATCATTGCGCGCACTTCTGCCCTGAGTGACTACTAATAACACGCCGTGTAACCGCGTGTGTGCACGACTGCACCCCTGCTTGTAGACCAGGCCCATTGCAAGTTGCTGTACTCTGTCGTCTACTCTAAGCCATCCTAGGTTGTCAAAGTGGGCAGGGGTGAGGTGGGTTCTAGGAGTCAGGTCAAGCAGTAGTCTGACTAGTTTGTTTTGAGATGTTTGTAATTTTGTTTTTAGCGCCTTTGAGGTGCTTTGGTACCATGAGGTGCAAGCATAGTCATAGTACCCTTGAATGAGTGCTCCTGCCAGAGTCTTCAGGGTATTCTTGTTTACCAGTGAGGAGATCCGGTATGTATGTTTGTATGTACATCGTTCTACATACATGTTTAGAACGATGGTATGTATGTCAGTATGTTTTCACATACTGACGCCTCCCATACAAATATGGAACCAGTCAAGATCAATATTACCTAGTTTTTGCAAGAGGGCTTAAAACTGAATTGAGAGAAAAGGCTTGAGTTGGTTGTTCACTATTTATTCAATGACTTGTGCTAAACAGGGTCATTTAGAAATAGGTTGATAGTTGTTTAGGTCCTCTTTGTCACCACCTTTATAAACATAGAACAAAAAGTTTGGAAATTTGTGTTTGGTAGATTAATTCTCTGCAATACATTTTATACCGTTGGAAAGCCTGTTTATTTCCCTTTTAAATGGTGCCCCATTTGTAAGGAACATGTATTTGTGGGATGAGCAGTACAGCTGAGTATGTGGGTTGCGCCCATGAAAAATTAGCCAAATCTTATTCAAACAGCTTATTCTGCTGTTGCTATTGACTCTTGTTTGGCGTTGTTTGGTGGATTGGATGATTGAAGTCTATCAGTAACAAGGAAGAAACAAGACATATTGGCAATTTTACAATGAATTAAACAGCCTCAGTAGCGTGTGGAAAAACCATACACAGCCACAACAGCCTGGCACCTATTCATGCTGGACACCAGCGTGGTTGGTCACACACACTGCTGTGGGATGGCATTCCACTCCTCAACCAGGATTTGTCGCAAGTCAGCCAACGTGGTTGTGTTGGTCACCCTGAGCACGAACAGCACGCCCAAGCTGATCCCACAAGCGTTCAATTGGGTTGAGGTCAGGACTGTTGGCAGGCCCAAATTCTGGAGGTAGTCTCTGATAAACCGAGCGTTGTCATCTCGGAGGATGGAGTTCGGTCCCAGACTGGAGATATGGGATTGCCACTGGTAGGGGGTAGGTGTGGAAAAGTGACCATAGCTCAGCGTAGGAAGGTCCGATCAAGGTCCATATCTGAGGAGGTGCCAGGCTGTTGTGGCTGTGTATGGTTTTTCCACACGCTACTGAGGCTGTTTAATTCATTGTAAAATTGCCAATATGTCTTGTTTTTCTTCCTTGTTACTGATAGACTTCAATCATCCAATTCACCAAACAACACCAAACAAGAGTCAATAGCAACTGTAGAATAAGCTGTTTTTCATCGGCACAACCCACATACTCAGCTGTGCTGCTCATCCCACAAATGCATGTTCCTTACAAATGGGGAACCATTTAAAAGGGAAATAAACAGGCTTTCCAAACGGTATAAAATGTATTGCCAAGAAGCATTGTTACAACAGAGAAATAATCTACCAAACACAAACTTCAGAACTTTTTGTTCTATGTTTAAAGGGGTCACACATGTGCTGTTTTCTAAACACTAGGGAAACTACCTCCTACGGTGGAAATATGTACGAGTTCATTGTTCCACAAACTCCTGGTATCAATGGCTTGCAATCAGGCCCGGACTGGCCATCGGGAGCACCGGGAGTTTTCCCGGTGGCCTGGCCTGCACAGATAAAAACAAAATATAAAAGAAAAAAAAAATTATATATTTTTTTTATTATTATTATTATTATTATTATTATTATTATTATTATTATTATTATTATTATTATTATTATTATTATTATTATTATTATTATTATTATTATTATTATTATTATTATTATTTTTTTGCCAGGCCATTGTTTCTAGTTGTGGCGGCGGCGCGGCGCGATAGTTAGATAACCTAGGTGGGTGGGGAACAACCAGGATTTCACTGTCTGCGACAGAGTTGGAGAACTATCTGATTCTCTCTCCCTCACGCGGATCACACACACACAATGGAGCCGTGCTGCCGCTTGTGATTGGTGGAGGCGGGACCAGGCATTACAACTGATTGACAGCGGAGGCGGCGAATGGAATGGCAGATGGCATACTCCCACTTTTCTGAAAGGAGTTGTTAAATCTGACATTACAAAAAACAATATGTGGTGGTTATGATTGGGGCTGAAGTTGAATAAACAATTTATGAAAGAGAAAGTCAAAATAATTCCAAGATAATTAAAAGATTACACACCTTTGCCACATTGGCTACAAACATAATCACTGCAAAGTTATCAAAAAAATAAGAATCTGATCAGACACAAGGTTTAAGTTGTTGTTCCCTTTCTAATTTCCTCAAAAACATCTAGTCTAGTTAATGTGATCAATATTATTTTTTACAATTGATGCTTTTTGTTGGAAATTTCAGTCAGTGAGCTCATACTTTGAGCTCATTTTATAGTTAAAATGATTGAGACAATGCAATCTTCTGTCTTCGTTGTGCATGCATGCGTGTGCTCACCTCACGCGATACATGTGTCACTATTCTGGCAGTGGCTACTGTTATTATAGTATTGTAATGAAAGGTCTGTTATTTAATGTTTGTGTAAAGGGCTATTTTTACTGTTGATGGGTAGTGCATCATAAAGTGAATATGGTATTGTGCTCTTGCTCTGTTTGAATAGGTGGAGAGAGTGGTTAACTGTATTATAATAGTAAATAGACAAATATGTTGTGCTCTTGCTTTTTTCTTTTTGAAGGTGGAGAGAGTAGCATTGCTAGTGCCACAACAGTTTTATTTGAGGTTCATAACAGTACATTGTACTAAGCAATTGTTGGCTCATTAGTTTGTGATTCACATGCACTAAAATTCACCAGAATGCAGGAAATTAAGTCTTTGTAACAAAGAATTTCCGGGTGGGGGACCCCCAGACCCCCCGCTTAAAAAGTGGCCTGATTGGGGCTATATTTCACGCTATATCTCCCGGTATGAATTATTTCCCCAGTCCGGCCCTGCTTGCAATGCATTGAGCACCTACCATCATCAGCAGCCAGGGCAGGTCCGGTCTTATGTCTTCTCAAACAGATACCCTGCATCCCCAAGTGCTTGTGCTATAGACAGTCATTATGCTAGACACACAATCATAGTACGGTGATGAGGAGAAATACCGGGAACTGGAGGCGGACTTCGTCACATGGTGTGAAAATAACCACCTCCAGCTAAATGTGATGAAGACCAGGGAACTGGCTGTGGATCTGGGGAGGAGGAGGAGTACATCTGTGACCCCCGTTTCCATCAGGGGGGGTCGATGTGGACATGGTTGAGGACTACAAATACCTCGGAGTCCACATAGCAGGGTTCCCACAGACATTGAAAAATAAAATTCAAGGACTTTCAAGTACTTTTATAAGCACTATTTTCCATTTTAAAAGGGCATTTAAAATGATACAATTCACCTTTAAATGCTGTTTTTTTATTGAAAAGAAAATCGGATCCAGTTATGGCTTTAAACCAATTTCTGACAATTAGTTACACTTTAGATAAAATGTTTTATATTTCTTGATTCAGAACTATTTTATCATGGATGAACAAAACTTTCAATGCAAATGGTTGATTTGAATTTCAGCTACTTGTTTAAAAAATTGCTGTTTTCAAGGGACAAAAATCAAGCACTTTAAGCACTTCAAGGACCTTGTGCGAACCCTGACAACTGAACGGGTCAAAACACGCTGAGGCACTCTACAAGAAGGGCCAGAGCCGACTCTACTTCCTCAGACAGCTGAGATCCTTCAACATCTGTACAAGGATGTTGAGGATGTTCTATTAGTCGGTGGTGGCGGGTGCCTTCTTGGGTACGCTGTGACCTGCTGGGGTAGTGGACTGAGAGCGGGGGACACAAACAGGGTGGAAAAGCTGGTCAGGAAGGCCAGTAACGTGGTAGGGGTGGAGCTGGACTCTCTAGCGGTGGTGGCGGAGAGGAAGAGCCTTGCTAAGTCAACGCCATCATGGACAACCCCTTCCACCCACTACACACGGACTTGGCTGAAAGAAGGAGCACGTTCAGTGTTAGACTAAGACTCCCTAGATGTAACACTGAACAGCACAGGAAGTCCTTCATTCCGACAGCCATTAGACTCTATAATGCATCACTGTGCCTCACTGCATCACTTTACATTTTTACACTTATTACTGTACATTTACTGTATATTTTTGGCTGGATAGTTGTATATTTAAGATTTTAGAATTACCATAATGTATATCCCGGCCCGTATTTTATTCTTTATTCTATTTTATTCTTATTTTTAATATTATTATATTCTTATTCTTATTTTAGTCCTATTGACTACCTAAATGTTTATTGTTGTTCAATGTGAGTGATCTGTAGTGCCGAATTTCCCTCTGGATTATTAAAGGATTTCTATTATATTCTATTCTATTCTACTTGATATGCGTAGGCAGATAATTTGTAGGTTTTCTTTTGTTCAAATGAGCTGCTTTCCAGAAATTGGCCGGATTAGAGTAGGAGCTAGTGATAAAATCTCACTGCAGAGGGACATTTATTTCTAATCTGTTTGAATCACAGCCAATGTGGAGTATCACCTGAGAGTCTGGCACCAAGCACTATTCCTGTCTTTAAACAAGGCTGCCAGCAATAACAAGGTGTTATTCTATTTTGCTTGTCTTTAAACAAGGCTGGCAACTCCTAGAATAACACCAAGGTGTTATTTTGCTGGTCATTTTCTTAAGCGTTAATCGCTAAATAATAAGCCTATTGTTACAAAGGGTCAGATTAAACCGAATATATATATATTTATTGATATATATTGCATAATATTTGTATATCGTTTGATATCCCTTGTGTATTCTTTGTACATATACACGGAATATCCCTTTAACCTAGTACAGACCATAATATTTCGTTCTCTTATTGGATAGCGTTCCACCAGCGCCATTGCCATACCCCCAGAGTCGAGTTCAAAGCCACCGTCAAGGCTTGTCTCAACATGCCCGGTTCTGCCCAAGACTACGAGACAGGAATAAGGCTGGTACTAGTTTATTCGCCTGACATATAAATATGGCGCAGGTGAATACAGAAGTAGTTCGAGTTACCCAAGTGAAGCCTCACCCACGATACGACGTGCGGTGAAGTAGGGCCCGTTTTGCCCCAAAATAGAGTCTTGTCTTATCCTAATACGTTTGTTCAACGTATCGTTCGCTCCTTACTAGTAAAGCCTTCATCACGAGTCAACGACCAAGTGAAGTGAGCAACCGTGCGTCTAAATAGAGCACTTATAGCCGCGTGCGAATAGGATAGTAAAGTGTCAGAGCTTAGTGGAATAACGTCAAGTTCAACCTAGCTAATGTGAAGTACCGCGCACCGGAGAATCTACACCGGTGAATGCAGAGCCCCTTTCCGGCTGGATTATTATTATTATTGCTTTGGACCAGGCTGTTGGAGCGGAGAAGAATCGTCTACACCCACTACTGTGGGATTTACCCGTGACGTGAGGAACATCATTCGAGCCCGTCTCAAGGAGAGGCTGGCCGGCTTTCACCTGTGCTGCACGCATACCGCTGCTGTCGGGACAAAACCTCATAACTCCAAAAACCCAACTTTTCAGCAGATGAAAAAAACTAACACAGATTTGAGGGTGAATAGAGTTCGGAGGTTTAGACAGATGATCGGTTTAATGCTTTCCCATTGTTTAAACTTTGTAAAACCCACACACACATATGGAGGATGATATACGGAGTTGATTTATATAAAAAGAAAAAAATTTAAAATGGAGTTATGAGGTTTTGTCCCGACAGCAGCGATACTGGGATTACAGCTGCTGCTTTCGTCTGCTGATCCAGGGAGTAATATACCGCCTCCCATAGCAGGAGCTTATTGAGTCCCCGTGGATCCAGACTTTGCATTCGAACATTTCCTCCCCCTGCTGGCTTACAACCGGTGGGAACCCCCTTCCAGTATCTCCCGCTGCCTCCCTGGAGTACCATAGATATAATTCCTAATATTCAGGTTGTATTATTATCTCCTGCGTAATATGAGAATGGACATTCGTTACTGATTTGCCTACGCACATTCCTTTGCCTTATAAGCGTATTGAAAGTAAAGTATATTATGTATTCTTGCTGCTAATAAATATTCTTAACCCAGATTTGTGTGGAACCGTATCATTGTGGAGGTGTTCTCATCATATACTCGTGTACTGTATGGCCAGTAGTAATGTACATAAGACGGTAGTGGTTTAATGATACCATACTTATTAATACAGTCAGGGAATTGTACCCCTCAGTTACAATTGGTCCTTCGAGCCCCGGATAAGAATTAACGTAATATTAATATAATATTAATATTAACATGGCCGATGATGAACACTCCACAAACGGTTCTCCTAAGCTAGATCGCCCGGAGCGCAGACGGCAGCCACCTCTTCACCTAGAGGACTACGTTGTCAGTCCAATACCTAGCTTTAAAAGGAAGTTAAATGCGGATAAAATAACTAAAGCGGAGAGTAAAAGTATGCCAAACCCTAACGACCAGGCGACCCCGCCAGTAGAGACCCTAGTGGGTTCTAACGTAACTGACCAAGCTCACGGGGGGGACCAGGAGGGACATGACATGACTTTACCCCCAGACAACGCCAACGGGACAGTCCCCGGAGAGCTCCAGGATAAAGAAAGCGCTCCAGGGACGGAACCCGACCCACTACCAGAAGAGAAGCGCGCCCAGGAGACGGACCTCGAGGCGTGCCCAGAGAACAGATCTCCAACGAGCACTGCCGGAAGCCGATCACCTCCGCCGGTGTCTTCCCCCAGCAAAGCGGACAAGATACTGGCGCAGGCACTCATCGCCACCCTGGCAGCCTCCACCGAACGCGATCGACTTCAAGCGCAACAGACGCGCGAGCGCGAACATTCTGCAACCGAGCGAGAGCGCTTCCAAGCGCAACAAAGGAGTGAAGACGACCGCATAAGACTGGAGACCAGACGCCTTCAGACGGAAGAGAACATTGAAAGAAGCCGCGCCGATGCACAGCACGCCGCCGCCAATGCACAGCGCGACGTCGTAAATGCACAGCTCCACGCCGCCCATGCCAGCGGCAATGCCCAGCGCGACGCCGCCAACGCACAGCGCGACGCCGCCCAGGCCAGCGCCAATGCACAGCGCGACGCCGCCAATGCCCACCGCGAAGCAGCGCGCGACGCAGCCCACGCCCAGCGCGAGGCAGAGCGCAACCGGCTGCAGGCGCAGCTGATGGACAAATTGGTTGCCATGGCGACACCCCCTCTCTCCGCACGGAGCTCCCGGAGATCGTCACGACAAGGGTCTAGGACGCATTCCCCTACCCGACCAAGCGACCCGGGACCCCGCCAACAGGAGGATCCTGTCCACGTCTCCGAACCCCCTCCCCGGCCGGTCCATACGAGACCCAGCAACCGGGAAGAACCGGACCATGCCGAGAGACTGAACCGAAGACTCCAGGTCCTAGCAGAGGAAGAGGAAGAGGAGGAATGTCAAGCCGACCAGCAGCAACGTACTCTGGACCAGGAGGCCCAGTACAGCCCCGACCAGCAGCAACGTACTCTGGACCAGGAGGTCCAGTACAGCCCAGACGTCAGTTCCGAGGCCCTGCGCTACAAACCCCCGACTCAACTCACGGGTGAGTTTGACGCACCGCCAGCCCCGAGGAACAGCACCTGGGTACCCGACCTTCGGTACCCACCAAGTACCAGCCCAAGACGACACGCACGGGGAGACTCGCCCAGGAGGCCTCTCCCCCAACGCTCACCGATGTGCCAGTCATCCATGGCATCGTACCTTGGCACACCGACGTTCCCGGACTTCACACACGAGAACAGAGCACAGTACACAGAGCTACGAATGTGCTTAGAGACTATGCTGTCCGACGTACCAGATGAACCGTACAAGTATGCTATCCTACTCAAGCACCTGAAGGTGCCCAGAGCGCACAATATAGCGCTGGCATATTCCAGCTCTACTACCCCATACACCGCGGCTCTAGTAGCCCTCGACCAACGTTATGGACGCATATGGGACTACGTGATACAGGAGATAAGAGACATTGACCGTCTCCCCCCAGCCAGAGACAACAGAGCATTAGATGACCTGTCTATCAAGGTACAGTCCCTGGTAGGGATGCTGGGGGCCAAAAAGGAAAAGGGGATCTATGAACTGTACGCTAACTCTAATGTAGAGAGGATATTAGAGAAGCTCCCTCCCGCCCGACAAGAGCGCTTTCGGCGGCAGAGAGACCACCGCGACCCCAACGGTCCAGAGGCATCCCTCCTAGACCTATCTGAGTTCCTCGCCAGTGAGGTCAGTAGCCTACGACTCGACACGTTCGTATGGAGTGGACCAAGCCCAAGACTCGGACCTCGGGGATCAACAGATAACCGCCGGTTGGTGACCGTTATGCACCAAGCCGAATCAGTACCGCAGCACAAGAACCACAACACCCCCTCGACGAAAGAGGACCAGTGGAAGATTGAGTGCCAGTACTGTGAGGGAGAACATCGGCTGTACCAATGCGACACTTTCGGGAAGCTGACCACGGACGAGGTGAGTCAGTGGATCAAGGACCACCGCCGCTGCTTCCGCTGCGCGCGCAGCCACCTGGCAGCTGAGTGCCGCTTGAAGAAGAAGTGCAGCAGGTGCGGTGGCACCCACTTGGAGGTCCTGCATGACATCAACAGGCGTCAGCCAGGACAACAGAGTGGGCCCGTCGCGGTAATGTACCATGCCGAGGCGGTGGCACCAGTACCGAAGAGCCACCAGACCGCTCCCTACTGTACCTACTGCGACGGCGGACACTGGCTGGCACAGTGCGCCGAATATAAGACACTGAACCCCGTCCAAGTTGACCAGTGGCGTGAGGCGGCCCAGGCGGGCGCCGCTTACCGCGCAGGGGCGGCCCAGGCGGGCGCCGCTTACCGCGCAGCACTGTGCGGAGCCCACCAGAAGATCCAAGGCAACCGACCAACAGGAGTGCTCCACATTGACCAGCATAGCGGGACCCCCCGAGTGCTCATCAAAGTGGTCAGAGTGCTCCTGAGCTACGAGGACAAGGTCCTGGACACTTACGCCGTCCTGGACGATGGGTCTGAAAAGACTCTCCTCCTCGCTTCCGCAGCAGCCCAGTTGGGCCTGCGGGGTGTCAAAGATACCATGACCATACGCACCATCAGAAGGGACCAGAAGACCATAAAAGGTGAAAAGGTCTCCTTCAAGATGGCAGCGGTGGACCAGCCCGAGAAGCAGTATAGTATAACCAACGTCTTCACCAGCCACGACATAGGCTTGTCTCAGTACACCTACCCCATCCCACAGCTGATGGCTAAGTATGTGCACCTACGTCAACTACCTATACCGCTTATCGACGGCGCCACACCGACCCTGCTCATCGGCTCCGACCACGCGGACCTCATTCTCCCAATTGAGGCGGCCCACATCGGACCCAAAGGATGCCCAGTCGCGGTTCAGACCCGACTGGGATAGACGCTCCAGGGCCCCCTCTACGGACTTGACAGTCAACCCACGTCTACACGCTGCCTACACACAAAGGCGAGCGACACCGGCCACTCCCTCGTACAGCAGAGGCTATTGACATTAAGCGAGAGGCCCGTGAGAGAACCGTGGGCACCAGAGGGAGTTCGGAACTCCACCCCCCTCAGCTGCGCTCCAGACGTAGCTGACCTCGAACCCAGCACCCCAAGCGACTCCTTGACGGGGCGGCCGGCACCGGCCCCTCCTCAGACGGGGTACAGAGCAAACAAGAGAAACAGACGGAGGAGGAGGAGGCACAGCCAAGCACAGATCAAAGCAGTCTCAGGCCCGCTTCCTCCTAAGCCCCCCTTCATCCCGTCCAGTCGTCATGACCATAGACCAGTCACTACCCCGAGCTGCGTGGCCGGCCGGCCGCGTAAGCAAAGTGACCACTGGTGCCGACGGAAAGGTCAGAGCGGCAGAATTGCTCGTCCAAGGGCGGACCTACAACCGACCCGTGGCGAGGCTGATAGAGTCGCCAAGGCTCCCCGACTCGCTTAATGACGACCATGACCCCTGACTTTGTGAACTGCCCTACCTTCACAACGGACATTGAGTAGTGGACAGTGCGGTTAATCTGTATCTGCTTATCTAATTAGGTGGGACTAATTAGGAGGCGGCTGTTACAAAGGGTCAGATTAAACCGAATATATATATTTATTGATTGATATATATTGCATAATATTTGTATATCGTTTGATATCCCTTGTGTATTCTTTGTACATATACACGGAATATCCCTTTAACCTAGTACAGACCATAATATTTCGTTCTCTTATTGGATAGCGTTCCACCAGCGCCATTGCCATACCCCCAGAGTCGAGTTCAAAGCCACCGTCAAGGCTTGTCTCAACATGCCCGGTTCTGCCCAAGACTACGAGACAGGAATAAGGCTGGTACTAGTTTATTCGCCTGACATATAAATATGGCGCAGGTGAATACAGAAGTAGTTCGAGTTACCCAAGTGAAGCCTCACCCACGATACGACGTGCGGTGAAGTAGGGCCCGTTTTGCCCCAAAATAGAGTCTTGTCTTATCCTAATACGTTTGTTCAACGTATCGTTCGCTCCTTACTAGTAAAGCCTTCATCACGAGTCAACGACCAAGTGAAGTGAGCAACCGTGCGTCTAAATAGAGCACTTATAGCCGCGTGCGAATAGGATAGTAAAGTGTCAGAGCTTAGTGGAATAACGTCAAGTTCAACCTAGCTAATGTGAAGTACCGCGCACCGGAGAATCTACACAGGTGAATGCAGAGCCCCTTTCCGGCTGGATTATTATTATTATTGCTTTGGACCAGGCTGTTGGAGCGGAGAAGAATCGTCTACACCCACTACTGTGGGATTTACCCGTGACGTGAGGAACATCATTCGAGCCCGTCGCAAGGAGAGGCTGGCCGGCTTTCACCTGTGCTGCACGCATACTGGGATTACAGCTGCTGCTTTCGTCTGCTGATCCAGGGAGTAATATACCGCCTCCCATAGCAGGAGCTTATTGAGTCCCCGTGGATCCAGACTTTGCATTCGAACATTTCCTCCCCCTGCTGGCTTACAACCGGTGGGAACCCCCTTCCAGTATCTCCCGCTGCCTCCCTGGAGTACCATAGATATAATTCCTAATATTCAGGTTGTATTATTATCTCCTGCGTAATATGAGAATGGACATTCGTTACTGATTTGCCTACGCACATTCCTTTGCCTTATAAGCGCATTGAAAGTAAAGTATATTATGTATTCTTGCTGCTAATAAATATTCTTAACCCAGATTTGTGTGGAACCGTATCATTGTGGAGGTGTTCTCATCATATACTCGTGTACTGTATGGCCAGTAGTAATGTACATAAGACGGTAGTGGTTTAATGATACCATACTTATTAATACAGTCAGGGAATTGTACCCCTCAGTTACACCTATCAACGATAAACGAACCATTTGCAAGTCCCAAAACTCAACTGTGACGTGTATATCACTATGGTGAAGATCAGTTAAGAAGGTTTCTTCACTGAAGTGTCTAAAACGTATTTTAGTAACTGTGTGATATTTTGTTTTTATTGAGCGTGTACTTCTAATACAAGCAATTGGACAGTGATCACTACTGGCAAGTTGAAAAACACTGCCGGTTGTAATTCTGTCAGGCCTATAAGAATAAAATATCTATTAGAGTATACCTGGAACATTCTACTGGTCTGGTGGGTTCCATTATTAACTAGGATAAACTAAGGTTAGCACTAATCTCCTTGAGATACTCAGATAAATTACTGAGCCTCTAGTATTGAAATACTAGGCAGTGGAGGAGTTTAATTAGCTTGGCAACAAAGGGAGACAATACAACCATCTATTTCTTTTTGTAATTTTGTTTGAATTTTTCAACTTTTCAATACAAAACAGACAAACAGAAACAACATTCATGAAACCATCTATTTCTTAATAAAATGTTATCACACTGGAAACAAACTGTAATACAATTGTGTAAATGATCCGAGCATAACTTTAGCTTGAGAACTAAATTCATGCTACGCGTTCCGATCACAAAGCTTGCACACTGTGGTGTTGGTATGCTGATGACGATGTCTTCATCGCTCTTTTTATGAGCACTTGAGCACAGTAATGGGTTTTCAGTACCCTAACCGGCTCTCTTCCTTTCAGTTGACAGCGGTTGCTGATTGGCAGAGATGAATAATGAATTTAATACAGACAAATCCAGTCTCGCTGTAGCATGCGTTGTCCAGAACAGTCAGCAGCCTAATTGTATGGTTCAGTGTGTCGAGGAGACCAGGGCTAATCTCCCATGGCTTCCTCCAACAGATGTCTCTCCAATTAATGGGTTGTCTTTGAAAGGAAGCCTCATTCAAAAACAGGTTACTGAGGGAATTTAATTTCCAAAGACTAATTTTGTCTCTTTTCACAGTGTAGACTGCTAATCTTGATTATGCTTACACTCTATCCAAAACTACAGTTATTTAATTTGGGGGTGAGTGACCTATTTGCTGAGCGAGAGAGAGAGAGAGAGAGAGAGAGAGAGAGATCAATTGATCCCAAAA
Organism: Notolepis coatsorum; assembly: GCF_963971535.1. Classification (NCBI taxonomy): domain Eukaryota; kingdom Metazoa; phylum Chordata; class Actinopteri; order Aulopiformes; family Paralepididae; genus Notolepis; species Notolepis coatsorum. The sequence continues at coordinate 8,081,452 of NC_140173.1, read as the reverse complement.
GCAACTCTAAATGTTAATGGCCTTTCCATAACAGTTAAGAACTCATACACCGGAGCAAGGTCACGCTCATTACTTCAGAGGCCTGTATACACCGCAGGTACGCTGCCTGGGGAATTAGACTTGAGGGAGGGAGAGAGAGGGATGAGAGATAGAGAGAGAGAGAGAGAGAGAGAGAGAGAGAGAAAGACAGAAAGAAAGCAATTATCCCCCCTGCTAGTGCCATCTAAGGGGCTGATAGAATAGTTCAATAATCGACAACAATGAATCCTGTCATATTACCCGGCGAGTACATCTGGATAAGGCAGTGAAATTACAGAACATTTCTCACTCGCAAAGCGTGGGAAAAATCTCCTAATGGCAGGCACACCAGTCCTTTTCCACGCGTGAAGTGAGATCTGATTAGGAAGGAGAAGACCTTGGTTCTAAGAACAGGGGGAGCGGAAGAGGCGAAGATGTTAATGTGTGTGTGCATGTGTATATGCATGTATATGCATCAAAGCAAGACTGCAGGTATTACCCACTCAATACAATCTGTCCACTTGGTATCCTCAAACTCACAGTCCATTCTGTTTAAACCATCAGGATTCACAACACCTAGAATCCATTGCACACATAACAAACGGATGTAATGCATACAAACACCTGTACATCGCTCGTCATGACCGTATTGTGGACATTGTGTCTGATGTGGTACGGAACATATCACCATCTAGTGCAGCAATGTACAAACATGCCAGAGTGAAACCAGAGTGGTTTGGCCTTACCAACGATGTTTTTGCTAACATACCCAATACACCGGACGTTGTTTTTGTTGACACCAGCCACGGAGAGGTGCTGGTCATAGAAGTAGGCTGTACCTTTGACCTGTACATGGACCAGGCCTTCCGGGACAAGTATATCAAATACCAACCACTGCTCAGTGTGATGGCTGACCTTGGGTATAGGTGTAGATATAGTGTACTTGTGTTCGGAAGTCTTGGGCCATGTACACAAATGCACCATGACCGGTCTGAGAATTGCTGCAATGTCTAAAAGAAAAGCCAAACAAATTGCCAAATATTGCTCTGTCTCAGCTATTATTGGCAGCTTAGCCACGTGGAGAAGGAGGTGCTATGTGTACTGTAGTGGCCGACTGTCATTCCTCTGTGTGCTGACAGTCATCCATGATGCACCTGCTATTGTGCCTTTTCACACTGTACCAAAGTTGTGATGTTGAATGAATTGAATGTCCAAAGTTGCCGCCGGTTCGGTTTACAGGGTTTATTGTTGTCCAAGGGTAAATTATAGTGAATTAAGGGTTAAACAGAACAGTCGTCAATTGCTCCGTGAGGTCAGTTCCAACAGTGAAACAGTAGCAGTTCCAACAGTGAGACAGTAGCAGTTCCAACAGTGAGACAGTAGCGTTTGAAGGTAAAACCTCGGCAGGTGCACAAGATTCCATTGATTACCTTGGCTATTTATAGGAGTGGGCTGTAATGGGTGGTGAGCCCTCTAGTGGCCAAACATAAATAAGACAGTCTAAAGGTTCTAATATATATATATATAATATAATATATATATATAATAATAATAATATAATAATATATAAATCCACCAAGTCGGTTTCTGCCTCTACATGTACCCTTAAGTGTTCAGTGCTGCTTGGCCCCGATACATTTGATTCCCTGTTTATGTAATATAATTTGTGGAACCAAATAAAGTATTAATATATGCCTGTGTGTATGTGTGTGTACATATGCATGTGTGTGTGTCTGTGTGTGTGTATATGCCTGTGTGTATGTGTGTGTGGCACAGCCCCCTTGAGAGAAGCCTGTCATGCAGTATGTGCACGCATTAAAGGAAAACGCCAACATTTTGGGAAATTAGCTTATTTGCCATCTTCCCTGGAGTTAGACAAGAAGATACATACCCTTTTCTTCTCTGTGCGTGCATTAGGCTTAGGGAACAGCCGCTCCGTTAGCGTAGCTTAGCTTCATCACTGGAAGTGGGTCAGACCTGTACCCCGACGTTCCCTACAGTGCCCTACAGTCACGAAATACACTCCAAATACAACTCCAAAACTTTCCTGTAAACATGTTGTGACCTGTGTATTTACCACGTGGAGAAATAAAAAATGATTGAATTAGACAATTACGTTTTCTAAGCAAATATAGTCTGAACTATTTTTTGCCGAACCACTCCTCTCGGGGCGCAGTCAGTGATTTCACGCAACGCAGTGATACTTACTAACGTGACGCCGTGTTTGTTTACATTCTCATTTCATTCAAAGGATCCGAACCGATTGAAGTTTATGGATACCATGACTTAAAATCCTCTTACCTTGACGATTAAAAGCCTCCCCAATTTAGAAAACAGTATTCCCATGGCTGGTGTTGATATGCTGCTACTGGACACAACCGGACACTCAAGCAGATAACGAGGGTAATAACTTCCGGTCGGGGGGTTCCAAAATAAAAGAGCGACATCTATAGCAGCGGAAATACGTTTATTTTGTACATTATCTAACGTTGACACGAACCTAAACTAACGTTAGGTTAGTTATTGACCTCCACCCTCAGGCTGGTGGGCAGACGGGCACGTCTCACTGCTGGAGATGCAGTGTCATTGTCTGCCAACCCCTGACCAAAGGGTGTTGCTGTGCATGCCCCTTATCATGGACTGCCCCACGCTGTCACCATTTTGATCTCCCTGTTAGGGGACCGCCTGGACATACCTCATGCTATAAACATGACCCCCTCCCTCCCACACACACACACACACACATACACACACACACACACACACACACACACACACACACTCTCTTCTTCCTTGACTATGTGATGGAGATAAGCGAAACTAGCATAACTAGCGGGGAAGAGCTAAAGCACTAATCCACACTGACATGTGCAAGTTAGATGGCCTTTTGCAGCCTTGAGGGGGGAATTTAGATCAATTTAATTGGTGCACCCAGTCTCCTCCTTATTAATGCAGTTGAAAACAGCAGGGTTTCAGCCTGTCCTAAGGTAACAATGGAAATTCAGAATTTTAATTGCATATTAATTTCACAATTGTTGAATAATTTCACATGCTCATGACTACCCATGAAATATTTACCAACAGCTTTTGCATTAGGCAATAGGCATAACATGAAAACCACCTGCTTCTCCGGGAACTGCAAATTAGAACGCTCTCTGTAAATCAATAGAATCCTTACATCTAGGAAGTAGGATTTGTCAAATCCTGTTTGATCCAAAGGTAAGCCCACTTTGATGTTTGATATGCTAAGACAATTATGCCAAACCAAGCAGTTTGAGTTAAGCCAAACATTTCAATATCAATCTGCAGTCTATATGTATGCTGCTTTAAATAATATCAGAAATGTATTCTGAGTCTGGGTGATTAGAAGAAACTGATTTCACAGACAACATCAAGAGCTTTTTTCAGTATGTAAACATTGAAAATGAAGAACTAAAATGATCACGTGAGCACTCGTACAGAGCACAGTTTTATTTTAAACATGAATACAATACGAAGAGAAATGCAAATACAAAAGCACTTTCGAATCAAAACACATTAAAACATCCAAAAGAAAATAATAAATAGGTAAACAGTCAAGTCTCCCTCTGCATTTTCTGCACAATGCCGTTTGTGAGTCGCTTCTTAACTTGGATAATTTGTCTACACAGTGTATCTGCACCACAATCTTACATTTACATTTAGTCATTTAGCTGACGCTTTTATCCAAAGCGACTTACAAGTTCTGTACGACAAGTCATCAGGACGGATAGCAAAAAGGTTTCATCTGCACTTTGGTGGTTGAGGGGCTGGTGTCAGAATTCAAAGGATGTAACACCACTTGTTGAGACAGAGAGGTTTTCACCTCCAAAGACAGCTGTAGGTGTTCTATACATTCTGTTAGGTTTGACTGACCCCCTGGTCCAAGTACATTGTTTATTAAAATACAAGTGCCTATAAAAAAATATTGTTTTTTTTGTTTGTTTTTCAGAGTTAATCTCTTTCTCTCTCTCTCTCTACTGTATACTTAGCTGCAACAGCATCCCAGACTGCTAGCGCATATCTGGGCCACAGATAATGTCTCATCTGGCCTATGAATTTGCTCATATTCGCTGAAACTCTATATAGTCTGGTAAAAAACATGAAAAGGAAAACTCACCCCAGCTTTCTATAAATCCACTTTTACAGCTCCATATGTAGTTATTAGTTAATGTGTAGTTAAAAGTTAAAACATTTACTTCCGTGTACTTTTGTTTGCTGTGGAGAAGATGACCGCTATCATGGCACCGCATTTGATGAAAATGAATAATTTTCCTTTTCAAATGTATTCTTTATTTTTTTTATATTTATTATATAATATTATATTATATTTTTTATATTTATTGATGAATTATATATTAAATTTATAAATTAATAAACAATATTATAGCCCAAACAAACAAACAAATAAACAAACACATTGTAGAGCCTGTAGAACCCCCTATATCCAACTGCTGTGTGTAGGTGGGGAGACATGCTTCCACTTTTAAAGGTCTAGCCAGGGGCGGACCTAGCACATTTGGCACCCTAGGCGAGATTCACCACTGCGCCCGACCCCCCCCCAAAATCAAAACATCGCCGCGCTACCAACCGGTTAACCCTTTTCACTGCGACAATACACAGAAGGTTAACCCTTTCACGACCGTCGGTTGTGTGATAGTAAAGGGTTAACCCTCCGTCGTGTGGCAGTGAAAGGGTTAACAGTTATACAGTAAAGTACTGCACCTTTATTTTTTACAAGCAAGAACAAGAGCTAAGAATAAATGTAAAGTGCACACTAAAGAATTAAAACAAATAAACAACTTAGCTAACACACAATAATAATAATAACAATAACAAACAATAAAAGAATGTGCAAATTTGCTAGAGAATTAAGAAGAAATGTAAAGTGCACACTAAAGAATTAAAACAAACAACTTAGCTAACAATCAATAATAATAATAACAATAACAAACAATAAAATAATGTGCAAATTTGCTTTAAAAGAAAATGATGTATTGTAAAATATGTTACACATATATAATCAAAATATAATATGCTAAATAAACAAACAAATAAATAAAAATTACAAATTCACTTTGTCTAAAGAACTATTTACATTCCACTCCCTATCATCACACTTCAAGGTTAGCCTGTAGCTCCTACTGGTTTCCATTTACAGTGCAATCCTTCTGGCCTTCCTCGCTGCAAAGTCATCAATCACATCAAATTGTCCAACTCCTGAGCCAGCTCCTTCCCATCCAAATCAGATTGCCCTCCATGGTTTAAGGTGTGTACAAGTGCCTCTGCTTGCTTCACCAGCTCTTGGTGTGGCAGGTCTTGGAAGTTGTACAAAATTGCATACCTTTCACCTTGGCACGTTTCTCGTCTTCTTCTTTTCTTCTCTTTTTATACTGGCTGGCCGGATGGCTTTTGCCTCTTCATAGTTCTCTAACGTTAGTCTTTCTTTCCTCAACGCTCAATTCTATAAACACTTGACCGATACCCATCAATGCACAGCGCTCTAGCATGTTCTGACTGTGAACACCTAAAGCTGAGGCTCAGACCGACCGACCGTTTTAGATTTTTGGCTCATTTTCCCTTATGTTAGAATTTTTTTTATGTAAAAATAATGGTTGCAGATATAGAGGGGGCCGCTTTTTTTGCGCCCCCCTCTGGGTGGCGCCCTAGGCAACCGCCTATATCGCCTGTAGGAAGCTCAGCCCCTGCGTCTAGCCAACAGCGAGGAGAAGCCACTACAGTTCAATATTAAATGTCTAGCTAACAGCGAGGTGAAGTCACTGCAGTTCAAATCTCCCTGGGTGTCATTTCAGGCAGAAGTCCAAAGGTGTAAGAGGCTCCGGGTCACAGCTTCTATCAAATCATTTTCGCATTTCTTATATATCTTACTATATATATATACCAGACTATATATAATTTCTTAATATATATATAAAAAATATATATATACCAGACTATATATAATTTCTTACCAGACTATATACTTTCTTACTATAATTATATATTACTATATATACCAGACTATATATAATTTCTTTGTGATTGTGACTTGCCGGAGCGCTGATTGCTGGGACTATATATCATTTCTTACTTTATATATATATATCAGACTAGACTATATATAATTTATTACCAGACTATATATAATTTCTTACTATATATAATTTCTTAGCATGACTATATAGAATTTATTACCAGACTATATATAATTTTTAAAACAATGAAGCAGTTGTTCCTGGTGTGTGATTATATGTCACGTGTTTCAGCATTATGAGCAAACTTCATAAGTGCATGGGGGAATGACATTATGCGCTCGCAAGCTGGGACACTGTTGCGGCTACTGTATATAGATTCATAAATAATTTCATACATAGATAAATAGATATTCTGTAGGTGGATTACAAATCTTCATAAAAGCTTTATTCAATAATACAATAATTCGGAAGTGATTATAAATGATGGTTGTGGTTGGGCGGTCCAACCCTGATGTCCAGAAGACAGTGTGGGAGGCCGAGAGTTAACATGCTGATTGGCACTGGCACTGTGTGTGTGTGTGTGTGTGTGTGTGTGTGTGTGTGTGTGTGTCTGTCTGTCTGTCTGTCTGTCTGTCTGTCTGTCTGTCTGTCTGTCTGTCTGTCTGTCTGTCTGTCTGTCTGTCTGTCTGTCTGTCTGTCTGTCTGTCTGTCTGTCTGTCTGTCTGTCTGTCTGTCTGTCTGTCTGTCTGTCTGTCTGTCTGTCTGTCTGTCTGTCTGTCTGTCTGTCTGTCTGTCTGTCTGTCTGTCTGTCTGTCTGTCTGTCTGTATGTCTGTCTGTCTGTCTGTGTGCGCCCCTGCCCCCCGTCACCGTGCCAGTTTTTAACTCTGCTGGCACTCGTTCTTGCTGCAGGTGGCCTGGTGCTCAATCTGCCATGTGCCCTCCTCGTACGTGCAGTAGCAGATTGTACACTCGTCAATCTTCACCTCGCGCCCAGCAGGTATCACCGCTGTGTCCGCGTAGCAGTTTGGCCCTATATATGGAGCCAGGGAAGAAGAATGAAGGAATTTAAGGCAGGGGAAAAAAAGAAAATAGAGTAGTATTGAATACGGCTTTCAATTGTTTTTTAAATGTAATTTTTATAAAATAGTAATAAATAAAAAAGTCAATAAATAAATGAATAAAATCTAGCATGGCTGAAGAAATTACTTTGGTTACAGATAGATTGGAACCAATGTAGATTGGATGTGATGAGATTTGGGGTCAATATACCAGCGTTGGTGAGTTTCTCTCTGCTACTTCAGACCTATCTGCATCGCTGTTCAATTCAGTGTTTTGTGAGAAAAGCAATTCAAACTGCCTGCTCATATGATCCCGTTTAGTTTAAGACTCCATCAAATGTCACACTACCTGCATCTATTTGAAGCCACGTGTAGTTTGTAATCAATCAATGTGAACGCCACAAGGCTGCTTCGGTTAAGAAAAATACATGTACTTTCAGGCAATAACTGGCAGCAGGTTCCCGGATAAGTAGCTTTTGAATCAATTCGGTCAGTCAACTATATAGTTCCCATTGAAATTGATAGTTGTACAATTTGATAGCTGTCAAGTTTTAGTCCACACTGTGCACACATGATATTTATCAAAGTAACACAGCCTGCCAAAGCTTTCTGTAACACTTTGTCCAAATTCACAACAGTATGGATGTCATAACGTCATGAAAGGCAAAAGCAAGGCCAGTTTATTTATGTAGTACATTTCATACACAGAGGCAATTCAAACTGTTTTACATTAAATAGATATGGAAAAAAATATTAAGAAAGCAGAGAAGGCATAAAAAAGAGTCAAAGTGCAATTAAGAATCAGAGTTAGACTTTAGAGCAATTATTAGCAGTGATTCTATTTCAACTAAAGGCAAAGGTGAACATACATTTTTTTTTGCCTATTTTTGGAAGTAGCCAGAGTTGGGACTGATCTAAGATCTTCCAATAGTTTGTTTCAGCTATATGCAGCACAATAACTGAATGCTACTTAAGTTCGCAGTGTTTTGTTTTAATCCTAGGAACGGTTAGCAGGCCGCTCCCTAACGGACCTAAGAAGTCCAGAGGGTTCATAGTGTGGAAGCAAGTCAGAGATGTATTTTGACCGTATTTATTGACGAGTAACAGTATTTTGAAGTCAATTCTATGACACACTGGTATCCAATGCATGAGACCGGAGAACTGGTGTAAACATCTTCAGCTTTCTTAGGGTTAACTGCAAAACAGTGTGAATGAGATAAAAAAATATATATGTGTGAGTGGATAGGAAGCCATGGGCATTTTCCTCTAAGAGTGTCATCTCAGTAGGCTTGGATCTTAAAAGTGACTGAAAGGAAGAGACAGCCTAATTCATTGCCCTTCATTGGGTTTTATATCTCAGCTGAAAAACAGCGTTTCACATGTAGCTGCTCAGTGATTATTACCCAAGATAGTGCTCTCAATATGAATTGAAAATGGGGGACCCTGATGTAAACAAGACAAACGTCTTTCTCTGGTCTGCATCCCCTTAACAATTGTGTGTATTGAGCCGTACTGTATTGTACCCATTCTGCAATCTGTTAAATAAAGTTTTCATTCATCATTCATTCATTCACTCATTGGGGCGGGGGCAATATACAATACAAAATAATGACAAATATCATAAAGATATCCCTCAGTGAAGGGATATCATCTGGCATGAATTTGGGTTTCTAATCTCCAATTAGGCAACATCCAAGCTTTTTACTTCAAAAGTTATGATTCACTTGAAGTCACCATCTGGGGCCCTCTTTATGGTGGAGGTAGAAAATGCCCTTTCAAGACATATCCCATAAATGTTCAATTGGTTTCATATCTCACTGTATGACCATGCTAACTTTATCATGGCCTAACGTCGTTATCATGCTGTTCAAACCACTCGATGACTTGTGCTTTGTGGATGGGGGAGGGGCACTGGTAGCGCCCCATGACTACTCGTGCTTTGTGGATGGGGTAGGGGCACTGGTAGCGCCCCATGACTACTCGTGCTTTGTGGATGGGGGAGGGGCACTGGTAGCGCCCCATGACTACTCGTGCTTTGTGGATGGGGTAGGGGCACTGGTAGCGCCCCATGACTACTCATGCTTTGTGGATGGGGGAGGGGCACTGGTAGCGCCCCATGACTACTCATGCTTTGTGGATGGGGGAGGGGCACTGGTAGCGCCCCATGACTACTCATGCTTTGTGGATGGGGGAGGGGCACTGGTAGCGCTCCAATCAAGAACAAAATGCATCATGGGATTACAGTGATCGTTAAATTAGTGGTCATGAGAATTTGCCTGGAGCCCATCTGCTTTACATTCAGACCCTCAGCTCTTCAGCCGAATCACATAAACACTGTAACATGTAAGCCTTCATCTACAAGGGTCAGTAGGGGGTGCTATAACAAATTGTATTTAGGATCTTGCCGAGATGCATATATATTAACTCATTCTGCGCCATTCACGTATATATACATGTTTGCTGGCCAACCGCTGAGTGCCAATCACGTATATATATGTTATTTTGTCCGTTTTGGATTTTAATAATCTATGCAGTCTCATGGACCTCTATGTCTATGTTACCGTTGAAAGCCATACTGAGACCCTGACAGTGCAATACCGGCCAGATCCTGCTAGGTGGCAGTATCGCCCACCCTTTGAAACCCTGTTCCAGACTGTGTGTCACATCTAATGCCGTCCGAGCGGAGAATTTTGGCCCAGGCAAGTCTAGCGGTTCATCTGAGCACATTGGAACGCGTCCAGGACACTCGATGCATGTGTTGTGTGTGTTGTCGCGGACCCGATGGACATCAATACTGGAAATCGCGATCAGACAATTGGAATATTCTTTTTGGAATAACCCCGATCAAAAGGTAAGGACTATCTGACGTCAATTCCACCTTGATCCTACAATGATTTCATATAGATCCAGCCGATCAACGTATGTAGTATTCAAAGCGAATGCCGTTGCTGGCGATCAGAGCATCAACCCCCCCCCCCCCCCTTGATGCATTCATGATGAAACATAATACCCATTATATACCTTTGATTTGGAAATAGTAACGTGTCCAGGTGAGCAACGCGAATGCATTTAGCAAAATTCACATATCGCTCCATAACGCAGTTTCCAGGAATTAGCCAAGATCACTCTGAAACTTTACAATATTCACCACGGGATAACACGCGAACGTATACATGAAAACATTTATTCTTTTTTACATGTTGGACGAGGGATAGTTACTGTCAAATGAGCCATAGTATTGTCTCCATAGCTATAATATAGAATATAGATATAGCCCTGCAAACACTGCAACGCACAGTGAAAATGCCTATATTTTAAAGCGTGGCGCATTTACTACAGGATGAGGATAATAGCTGGCGCTCAAAGTGTTAAGAACATCCTTAAAACTCACATTTAGACCTCAAGCTGCCATACATTATAGGTTTACTCAACATGAAATCATCACATTTAGTTACTTTTTCCAAACGTCTATAATTTTGTTTAGTAAATAACTTTAATTCCGTTGGTGCCACCATCATTACTTGAAGAAAAACATTGCATTGTGGGTCATATTCGGGGCTGAAGTGAATCGATTTGATAATTGCTCCAGCCTGCTCGCTCGATGGTTGCGGGTGTACTGTAACGGTAGGGATCTTGACCTGCATCATTTATGGATTGGACCGACAATGTGAGAAAAACAACATCCGGTTTTGATGGGGATTCCCAGAGGGGCGATTGGCTAGGGGTTAGGGGTCAGGAGCTAGGGGCTAGCGCGAGGGCAGAGGGGACAAAAATTGCGCGAATGGTATCCAGCCTTTGCCTAGACCTCTTGGGGATTACGAGCAAAGCTAAATCTATTCTAGAAAATGCACCCTTTGCTAGTTGTACACAACCACTTGAACCACTCTCTGTGGCAGAGGAGCTTATGCAATATTGGATGCAGGAAAATGCAGGAAATACACATAATTTCACAGATGGATCAAATAACGAATCAAATAATCAATTAGTCTGCAAAGTCTTGTGACTATCAGTTGACTGAGAACTTCTTCAGGTCGAGGACAGTGACGCGACTTCATTCTGATGTTTCCATTTTCACCCACACCCTGCGTACAGAATTTAACTTGATAGGATGGGACAGAGAACAGAACAGAAATGTCTCAACTCTGCATAAACCATTGGCTACAGCTACAGACGTGACAAGAGACCAATTATCTTGGGAACGTTCATCTGTTATTTCCACGAGTGGCCAAAACCCTCTCATACAGTAAATGATCCATTATCTCGCGAGCGGGGCGTGGGCCATACTGTGGGGACATTGGGTATAGCATCACAATGGCTGGTTCTCTTAAGGTCTTGAGCTGCACTATTCTATAATTGGGATGCCTGATAAATGGGGGGATACTTCCAGTGGCAGTCTCCGCGTTCCGTCGGACGGAGGCGCCCAGGAGGAGTGCGTCGGCGCATCAATCAAAGTGAACAGTTTGCGGAGGCCTGTCTAAATGTCAACCCTCGCACATTTATAAACCTTCAGAAGGACACGCACACACACCCCAATCTGAATAACAAGTCATCCCATGGCCGCTGCTGCCGTCGCACCTTATTTATCATCAAAATCGCACAGTTTGATAACATAATCCCTACTTCCTCTGCTTCTGCATTAGACCGACGCCTGTCGAACCTGTCATTCCAAACTCACATGACACTTGTGCCTGCTAATGTATGCATAGATTTCTATGCCGTGTGCTTATACTCACTGCTGTCACCCTATTATTCTGCTCATTGTTCAAACACCCACCTTTTCATCATGGCTTCATTAATACAATATACCACCCTCTCTCCCTCCCCCTCTCTCACTCTCTCTCCCCTTCGCTCTCCAGCAGCACCTGTTTTTCTTTCTTTCTCAGGCACATTATGCTATATAAAAGCTTTTAATGATAGCGCCGCTGTATATACGAGGCAGAGGGGACAAATGGACTGATCGCTGTGCCACGAACAGTCAGACCCAAAAACACAAGGCACACGATTGCCATTTCCACAGACGCGCGTGCACGCACGCACGCACACACACACACACACACACACACACACACACACACACACACACACACACACACACACACACACACACACACACACACACACACACACACACACACACACACACACACACACACACACACACACACACACACACACACACACACACTGATGCTGATTTTAACAGTTAGGAGAGCTCTAGTCTAATGGGAATAAAAGGAGTAGCTGAAATCACTTGTCTTAATGCAGTTTTTTAGTACATTATGCATTATAAATGCACGAGAAGAAATGACCTGGCTCTGGGAGAATGGTAAGTGGGAGCGCTCTGGGAGGAGAGACTATTGGAGCACTGATTCTCTTTCTCCTCCAGCAGCATGAATAATTTCTTTCCAACGTGTTGCACCAGATGAGTGTGCACTTCTGGATATGAACAGCTTGCTACGTTTTAAAAGAGGGAGATTGTATGAAAAAAAAACTAACAACACCACTTCTGCTGGGTTTAGTGTGTTTTTCTGGTAGATTGTCTCCAATATCGGGCCGTCTTCATCATACAAGACAGGAATAATCGTATTCAGGAAATGATTTACACAGCCATCGAGAGTGAGTGTTTAACCCTTTCACTGTGACAATACAGAAGATTAACCCTTTCACTACCACACTACAGAAGGGCTAACCTTCTGTAGTGTGGTTGTGAAAGAGTTAACCTTTTGTATTGTCGCAGTGAAAGTGTCTAGTACTAGTATCCTGAGGTAACGTTAAATACAGACAACAAACGTTTTGCTAGTCGAAATGACACAGGGACAAGTTAAACATCAATCAATTACTTTAATACAACACAGGTAGTTTGAGCCGCGGTCTCTGTCTCTCGCTCCACTCCTTTGGAAAACTAACGTTACGGTAGCTCAAGTTATCGAAAACAACGGCAACACTTCCGGTCGGGGTTTTCAAAATAAAAGAGCGATGTCTAAAACAGGAAAGACATTTATTTTGTAAATTTGTGGCACGCACTTATTATCTTGAGACGTTTTCGTTTTTACGGAAACCTTTTTTTAAATGAAAACTAAACGAAAACGAAAAAGATCAAAATCGTTTTCGTCTGGACAAGGCCTTCACCCGCACCCTCAGATCCGCAGGTAGCCTGCTCCTTCAGGTCCCCAATACCCGGCTCTGCACCATGGGTGACCGAGCCTTCTGCACGGCTGCACCACGCCTGTGGAACAGCCTCCCCATCCAGCTGAGGGCACCACAGAGCCTGGACTCTTTTAAAACAGGCCTGAAAACCTACCTATTCAAAAAGGCCTTTGACTGTTAGCTTTTTATTTTAATTTTCTTGCGCTGTTGTTTTTAGATTGTCTGTTTATACTATGTTTTTAATTAACTATGTTCAATTTTATCTTACTTTTATTCTGTATTTTATTTTATTTGTTTTACTAATAACTATTTTATTTTTTTAACTATGTTCTAACCCTGTAGTGTAGCACTTTGGGATCCCAGCGAACAAAAAGTGCATTACAAATCCAATCTATTATTATTATTATTAACCCCTAACTGCTCCCAATGAGCAGGTTGGCACCTCACACGGTTGCCCCCGTCGTCGGTGTGTGAATGTGTGAGTGAACAGGGGGTGAATGTGAGGCATAAGTTGTAAAGCGCTTTGGATGAAAGCATGTTGGATAAGAACGCTATAAACGCAGTCCATTTACCAAATGAAAATTCAACATCTCTCTCTCTCTCTAGAGCAACAAACCAAACAGCTGTTGATTAACTCAGAATGCTGTGAATAGCGGGAGCCTATTTAAGCTTCATTATGCTTCGCCGGTTTGACAGCCACCACTCATATTTTATTGGCTGTTGTTGTTGTAGTTGTAAAAAGTATATTTTTTAAGGGGCAAGGCTACAACATATAAGTGTGGTGATTTTACTGAATGTATGACTTGAATGTATGGAACACTAGACATGGCAACACATTTCCTGTTATCATCACAGCAATGTAAGACAATATTAGAATGATTTGTATATTCATGATTTGTATGTCACTGACAAAACAGCTACATGTACTGTGCTACATAGCTGCATGTGCAGAATTGCCATATCCAGATGTCTGATGAGCATTAAAGGGGACATATTAGCTATCTTTTCAACAATTTTATATGACTTCCTTGAATCTGTGGAACACGACTGTTTGTTTGTTTTTTGCAAATAAACTAGTCTAAACCTAATTTTAATTATATATTTTCCAGCACATTCCATCCCACACCCGGGTGTAATTCTTTGTTTTTTATAAAGAAGCTGACCAGTACATTAGGTATGGTGTTCCTGGCTCCCGAAAGCACAGCTAATTGATTAATATAAGCTAATTGATTGTGTCCCCCTTGTGGCATCTCAACATGCAATAATTATGAACATCTTGTTTAGGCTTGTTTAGTCTGAAGGCTTCACACCCTGGACAAACAGCAGTGAGTACATTATGGCATCTTCCCCCCAGCGCCTCAATGAAATGATAGCAGCTAGCAGTCCCTATAAGACAAGGTATTGTTGTTTTTTCATCTACATAATTTCATGGTGCTGTAATTAACACAACACAAGGATTCACTGTCCCCGGTGACATCACTGGTAGCCATATTCAAACTCATTTACACTTACATTTAACATTTAGTCATTTAGCTGACGCTTTTTTTTTTTTTTTTTTTTTTTTTTTTTTTTTTACTTTGACCAGTCAGCTGGTTCTTTTTAGCGTTTATCGCTTTTTCTGGTCAAGCATGACCGACAGAAACAGGTTGAATAGGATATAGATCAGGGGAAAGACACTCTGAGAAAATACGGCGAGTCCGGGAGTCGAACTCGTGTACCTCACATCCGTGACGCGCACGGTTGTCCCCGACGCCGAAATAGCGCCGAGATACGCGGTGAGCTACTGGAGCTCCCCTAGCTGACGCTTTTAACCAAAGTGACAAGTTCTGTACAACAAGTCAGCAGGAAAGGTACAACTCTGGCAGCTACTGTAAATAACATTGTTCGTCAAACAGTGTTGAACTTGAGTGCTACAGTCTTGAGTGCATAGTAGTAAAGACATATCAGCATAGTAGGTAGTAATATAGGCAAGGTAGATTCCTTAGTAGCAGAGTGCATACTAGTAAAATACAGTACAAAGGTTAGTATTATTATAGTTTTTTTTCTTCAATTTAATAGATATTTAACAGCTATTGATTGAAGAAATGTGTTTTTAGTCAACAACAGAAAATTGGGCGGGTTTCGGCTGTCCTAACTGTGGTGACGTTTGTTCCACCATTGTGGAGCGAGGACCGAGAATAGCCTGCTTCTCTTTGATGACCCCCCCGGAGCTCGGACAGGAGTGGTTCTGAGGCGGCCAGAGGATGTAGAGCGTAGGGGTCTTACTCTCAGTAACTGTCAAACTAAATGAACGTGTGCAATGAATGTGAGTTTTTGGATATGTGTGTGAGATTATGGGCAAAGTAAATCAGCATTATCTTTTGGTGAAGTTCCCCTTTAATGGAGCTGTTGTGCCAGTGTCATACATGGGGATCATGACTATCATTCAAATATAATTTGATTGGTTGATTTGTCTGAGCCTCTGTATAAATCACGTCAGCACAGAAACGTCTAAATACATAACTTTCATCTGGACAGTGTGTAGGTACATTTTCTGGTTATCAATATAACAGTAACTAGCACTGTAGTTACTGTATTCTTACCCCCCTTAAAATTACCCCAAATTACCCCAACATTATATAAATAAATAAAAAATCATTCTATTTCCCAGAAACGGTTCGTAATTAGCTGTTTTTAAGAAATGTCCAGGAAAGTAGTCTGAGGAAAGGGAAGATACTTGCCAAGTGACTTCTATAAAGTAATGTGTGTAAAAGGATTATGGTCTTCTGAGCGCAACCATCAGCCACTTAAAGAGGAATGCCACCCATTTTAAGAATTCACATACAGTATGTTCTTCCTGTGCCCCCAAGAGAGTTCAGTCAGTATTTGTGAACACGCACCGCTCTCCTAAAGCTACTGTAGGAATCTGAGATTTATATGGAGAGAGCCCTCCAATATGTGATGTAACTGGGAAGTAAAATCATCTGGGGCTGCTCCATGGACAAGGAATGGGGCTCTGAATTTATGAGGCCATGCAATGTGTGTGTGTGAGATATTACACCCAACTGAGGTTTATATTCTAGCACTGCTAGAAGGTCTGAACCAAAATAAAACCAGCAGCCCTAGATTTTATATCCCAGTGACATCACAGGCTGGAGGGTTCTGATTACTAGCTGCAGGAGAGAGCTGTGTGTCCTGTTCACAAATACTGACTGAACTGTCCTGGAAGAACATATGTGAATTCTTAAAATGGGTGGTGTTCCCCTTTAAGTGAAAAACCAAGCCTATGGATAGTAGCCTATACCTTCAACTCTATTCAATTTGGTTGTTGACTACAAGGCTGCTTGAACTGTGACAAAGTGCCTGGCGAGGCTACAGTATGTGCTGCACTGTGCTGCAATTGACCTGTCTCAAACCCTGCCCCTTTTCTTGATCCTCCAATCACAACTGTCGCTTACCTCGGACAAACTTGGTTTGTCCGAGGTAAGCGACAGTTGTGATTGGAGGATCAAGAAAAGGGGCAGGGTTTGAGACAGGTCCATTCAGATTCCCTTTTGCCACAGTCCTACACTGAGTCACATATTAGTCTAATTGCGCCTTATCAATTAACTAGGGCATTGCTCTTTCCTGGAAATATATTAAAGAAACATCCTGTCTAATTGTCAACTGCTTATTGGGAAATAGCAGACTATAATAATGTCAGCGGTAAATGCACTGAAAGAAACGTACAAAGAAATTACTGGATACTTATCACCTAATAATTACCAGGAAATTGCGAGGTCATGAAATAAAGTGTTACTGAAGATTCTACCAAAAAAGAATCATATATTTTAACATTAGGTGTCCACAAGAGTGATCCAGTGATCGATTTTTACTATGGCTGTATGTACCGTATACCAGCAGGATAGAAACAGATTGATATGTAAGAGCCATGGTGGGTGCCTACTGATCATGTTCTGGTTCAACAGGCCTGCTACAAACAAGTGTGACTGCCCTAAACAATGCCCTTGTGGGAGATAGATGTACGAGCTTCCAATTTATTTTTTTGTCCAACCCAGACCAGATTTCATTGCTTTGGTGCAGAAAAACAGTGTGCTGCCTATGACAGTCTCTGCAGAGGAATTTGATTGATTGATATTTGTTCTTTCATCATACCATTTTAGAGATATTCCAATGCTTTTGTGCTTTGCCATCGTACTGGGGGAGGTGAATTCTTTTGATGATTCCTGTCATTTCTCCACTACTCAGATATCCTTGTAGACTATTAACACACTCTAGTTCAGCTATACATGTAATGCAAATGAAAGTCACAGTAATTTCAGTTTTTATTCGATGCAAAGCGCATCTCATTGACCAGCAATATCACTAACTGACTCATGCATTCATTCATTCATTCATTCATTCATTCATTCATTCATTCATTCATTCATTCATTCATTCATTCATTATTCAATCAGTGATTCGCTCACAGTTAGCTGCTCTGCCCCTAGTGGAAGCTCACAGGCATGGCTCTTTGAGTATCACAAGTTATCTGTTCTGAACCTAGTGGTGGCTCACAGGTATTGCTCTTTGGGTATGATTGACCACCAGCTACAGTAGCTGCTCTGCCCCTAGTGGAACCTCACAGGCATGGCTCTTTGAGTATGTCAAATGAGCTGTTCTGCCCCTAGTGGTTGCTCACGCCAGCGGGGCGATGCAGTGGTTTCTCCCCGGCTTCCGTGCGCCGCTGCCGGCTTGACTCGGTCCAGCTCCAGCAGCAGCGGCCGTCTTCCGCCTGCGGTATCCTCTCTCCAAGGCGGCTCGTTCTTATTAATCCCCCATTGTTCAGGTCGACATGGTCGCACAAACACCCGTTGGAGGAGTAGTGGAACGAGCCGCCTCGGAGAGAGGATACCGCAGGCGGAAGACGGCCGCTGCTGCTGGAGCTGGACCGAGTCAAGCCCGCACGGAAGCCGGGGAGAAACCACCGCATCGCCCCGCTGGCGCTTCACAGCGCGAGAGTGTAAAGGGGCGCATGCTAGCATAGGTCAGCGGCCAATCAGAGGAACCCGGAAACCGAACAGCGTTGTAAAAGGCATAGACGCGTTTGGACCAGCTAATTATGTTTGACAACAAACATACTTCCCTGCACAATCCTTGGTAAACTCCAGAGCCAGCAGGCGCCCCAGCTAACCGTCTCAAGACCAAGAGGTATGACAGCTAGGAAAACATTACATTTGACTGACATTGTGTGACAGTTACAATTTAATATTAGCAAGTGATTCATAGGTTATGCCTCTGTATAGCTGGTTTAATCTTGATGTTGCAACGATGCACTATAATAATCCCCCAAACGACACAGATGTGTTGCACATTTCTGTTGCTCAAGTTGGCTAGTTTGCAAGGTAACTTAGTTACAACAGCATTGTGCTGGCTGTGTAGTGTGGTGTTTAATGTTATAGGTGAAATATTCTTACTAGGTATGTAGTTTTTTTTGCCGCTGATCCCAATCGGAGTAATTTGATATTGCGTACTGTATCTGCAGATCGATACCGTGTCTTGATCCTCATATTTGTATTTTCCAAGATAATACAGCTGCACAGTGAACAATGCAAGTACATTAAAGCTTGTAAACCCAACCCAATGCAGGTAATGTATGATTGACAATTGAGTAGCTCCGTGTTTCCTTTATTTATTTTGTAACAAAAAAAGGATGGTAATTTGATCAGGCTTAACCCTTTCACTACCACACTACAGAAGGTAGTTCGGTTAACCGTCTGTAGTGTGGTAGTGAAAGGTTAACCATCTGTAGTGTGGTAATGAAAGGTTAACCTTCTGTAGTGTGGTAGTGAAAATGGTTAACCTTCTGTAGTGTGGTAGTGAAAAGGGTTAACCTTCTGTAGTGTGGCAGTGAAAAGGGTTAACCTTCTGTAGTGTGGTAGTGAAGAGGGTTAACCTTCTGTAGTGTGGTAGTGAACAGGGTTCACCTTCTGTAGTGTGGTAGTGAAATGGTTAATCTTCTGTAGTGTGGTAGTGAAAAGGGTTAACCTTCTGTAGTGTGGTAGTGAACAGGGTTCACCTTCTGTAGTGGGTTAGTGAAAGGTTAACCTTCTGTAGTGTGGTAGTGAAATGGTTAACCTTCTGTAGTGTGGTAGTGAAAAGTGTTAACCCTTTGTAGTGTGGTAGTGAAAAGGGTTAACATTCTGTAGTGGGTTAGTGAAAGGTTAACCTTATGTAGTGTGGCAGTGAAAAGTGTTAACCCTTTGTAGTGTGGTAGCAAAAGGGTTAATATAGCCGGAAACTAATCGATACCGATCAATTGAAACGTGCCTTGATCGGCTCCGATACCCATCTTTCAGACTGTTGCGGGGGCATCCCTAATTCTTACAGTTTGCCGTTAAGCGGCAGAACAAGTGCCGCTCGCCTCCCCCAGGCAGGCACAGTGTGGCATGGCTGGTTGAGCAGTGCTCGCTGTCATCTAAATCACAAGGGGTTTTACGCCACATCATATGACAAAATTATTTCTATCAGCGAATCTCTTAGTTACAACATCAGTGGCTTACTTTTCTGCTTACAGATGAAGGATTTATAGGCCTAGTTTCACTGTGCCTATTTAGTGAAACAAGATGGAAGTGGATCTCGCTTGCTGCTGCCCATCAATATTGGGAACTGTGTGTGTGTGTGTGTGTGTGTGTGTGTGTGTGTGTGTGTGTGTGTGTGTGTGTGTGTGTGTGTTTCAAGTTTCTTTAATAGTTGTCATACAGAAGTACAGAATACTTTCATACAAAATGCTTCTTACTGTTACGCTCCAGAGACTGTGCTAGACAAGATAGTATCAAATAACATAGTATAGCATGTAATTTAGAAGAAGAAAATGAGGTCACAGTGTTCGGTATAGACATATGTACAATGTTCTGAGTTACCATATAATATACAATACTATGCAGTGTACTAATGTACAGTACTATCTAGTGCAAAGCAGAAATGGGATGAGGTACAATTTAGGTACAATTTACAGTAAGGTGTACGAGTTGTAGTGCAATCCTTCATCAATAAATATAAAGTGTGGGGAGTGGGTGCTACAGTGTGTTTGTTTAAAGTGGGTGTGTGCTATAAAGTGTGTGGAGTGGGTGCTACAGTGTGTTTGTTTAAGTGAGTGTGTGCGTGTGGATGTGTGTGCTATGTGCGTTTGGTGGTTGTTGTTGTGTAGTGTTCATTCATTGTTCGTTTAGCAGCCTGATGGCCTGGGGATAGAAGCTTCTTCTGAGTCTTTCTGTGCTCGCCTTGAGACTCCGGTATCGCTTGCCTGACCGCAGCAGTTCAAAGAGGCAGTTGTTCGGGTGACTGGAGTCTTTAATGATTCTCTTAGCCTTGCCCTTGCAACGCTTGTTGTAAATGTTCTGGAGGGTGGGGAGCCCCCCTCCAATTGTGCGTTCGGCTGAACGTGTCACTCTTTGTAGTCTGCTTCGGTCTTGTGCAGTGCTATTCCCAAACCAGGAGGTGATGTTGCCGGTCAAGATGCTCTCTATTGTACATGAGTAGAAGTTCTTAAGGATCTTCTGACTGACTTGGAACTTCCTTAGGCGCCTGAGGAAGTAGAGGCGTTGTCGTGCCTTCTTCACAACACTGTCAATGTGTGTGGTCCATGTCAAGTCCTCGGATATGTAGGCTCCGAGGTACTTAAAGCTGTTGACTCTCTCAACCGGTGCCCCGTCGATGCTGAGGGGGCTGTAGTCCTTGACCCCCGACCTCCTGAAGTCCACAATCATCTCCTTTGTTTTGCCGACGTTCAGGGAGAGGCTGTTTTCCTGGCACCATCCCGCCAGGACCTTGACCTCTTCCAGGTAGGCCCTCTCGTCGTTGGCAGAGATCAGGCCCACCACCACTGTGTCGTCAGCAAATTTGATGATTGTATTGCTACTCCGCTGAGCCACACAGTCGTGTGTGTACAGGGAGTAGAGGAGGGGACTCAGAACACAGCCCTGGGGGGCCCCTATGTTGAGGGTGATGGATGAGGAGGTGCAGTTGCCTGCTCTCACCACCTGGGGTCTGCCAGTCAGGAAGTCCAAGACCCACTGGCAGAGGTCATAGTTCAAGCCCAGGTCCCTGAGCTTGGCTTGGTGTGTGTGTGTGTGTGTGTGTGTGTGTGTGTGTGTGTGTGTGTGTGTGTGTGTGTGTGTGTGTGTGGGGGGGGGGGGGGGGGGTGCTGGCAAAGCAGTGCTGTTTATTGGATAAGTATTAAGTTTACTTTACTGCCATTATTGTATTCTACTGCCATTATTTATTATTTATACTTAGTTCTCTTTTACCTCCTATATTTATTTATTTCAATCATACATTCATAAAAATATTTAGCCACTGTTTATACTGTATATAGTCCTGTATAGTGTGTGTACATCATGTCCATATGTTACTTTATGTTTATAGTGTCCTATATGTTACTTTATGTTTATATTAAATCTTTTTTTATATACACCGTGGGAAGCACTGTGGTGCTTCAAAGCAGTGTTGTTTTCCACTCGTCCTGCATTGTTATGTTAGATGTGACTTCATCATGCCTATGTGTGTTAAGTAACATCGACAAATTAACATCAGATGAGCAGTAGAACACAATCTACGTATTTTATCTATGTGTCATTGTGATAAATAAATGAATAAAAAAAACTAAAGAAAACTGGCTATCAACCTAAAGAAAAACAGTCAGTTATCCTGCACTTCCTGTTTTGTCACCTCATGTGACTGAGCATCACTTGACCTTTTATCAAAACATTATAACAAAGCCATGCAATGGAGAATGTCTTAAGGCGGTCTGCTATTTTCCTTTAACCTTTAGTGAGGATCTTAAGACGATATGTAATGTTGAATCACTTTGCCTTAGCGGTTTATCAAAAAGACAGATTGCTGTGTATAGATTAGTTGTCATTCCATAATTGATTACATCATGAGCTGCGCCTTACGTGTAACCAATACCAATTGGCCGGAGCTAGATCAAAATTGTGCCTCAAAGACACATTAAAACATTTATATCACAAATGGTCTCCCTTATAAGCTGATTTCTCTGTGAGTAGCTATGCTAATAAAGGAAGAAAAAGTGTGGGTGGAAAACAAAATTGCTGTACAAAGTGCATTAGGAACATCTGGCATATCACATTTAGTAAGTGTGAATGTTTATCCTGCAAATTAGTCTTTGTTTCTATCATCAGGGAAAGTTGAGGCCAGTTTCAAATTGGAAGAAAATAATCTACCCAATTCACAATATCTTAACCACTGCAATAAGAAATCTATAATGACAGAAATCTATTACAATCTTTAAAAAATATATATATATTTTTCATAGATTCTAATGACAGAAATCTATTAAGATTTTTCTGGGAGGTTTTAATATAAATTCCACTCTCATTTTATGCCTGTCTATAATTATGCCAATGTTATGCACATGTTATGCCTATATCTATTTTGTGTCTACATCACTGCTGTGAAACACATTGGGCTGCAATATTTGTATTAAAGATGCTATAAAAATAAAGTTTATAATTATTATTATAATAATTATTATCATTACTGCACTTAGTATGCTCTTATACCAGGATCAGATTACACAATATTTCTGTCTTTCACAATGGTCATCATGTCAGATTAGGTTATCATAGCATCATACATTGTGTCTTGGCATGAAGTTCGCCCAGGGGCTTGGGGAGGAGGGGTTTGATTTGGACTTATTTTTGTCCAAAGTCAATGAGCACATCGCAGGAATTGTCACACTAGAAGAAAAAAGGCATGCTAGACTTTTCGTCTGGGTGTCGTCCCAGACGCCACATTGCTGTTATTTGATTACGTCACACTACAATGGTTTGTCGTTCCTGATGCACAATGCAACAAAATCATGTCAAAATCTGTCTGAATCCTGTAGTAGTCTGATCCTGGCATAAGACACACTACCACATCACAAATAAACCCTCTTTGAATATTTAAATGTCATTATTTTTTTTAAATACAACCCTTGATTTTCTGTGTTGTTGTGCGTTGCCAGGGCGATAGCCTGCATGAGCTATGGTTAAAAGGGAGGGGCCACGACTGAGGCACTGGGGAAATACGGAGCCAAAGTAGACGCCAGGATTGACTTCTTTCATGCATTCCTGGCAGCAGCTGCCATGGGAGATGACTTAATTTAGATCATTTAGTGTGGAACTTATTGGATAACATTATTATTAGGTGCTCATGCTCTATAGTGAAGCAGCTGCACAGGAGACCTAGCATAGAAGGGCTTTCTCTTCCAACGTGTCCTATCTGGTGTAACCCCATCCCCTTCCAGCTGGAGTGAGCACTTTAACTGGTGTAACCCCATCCCCTTCCAGCTGGAGTGAGCACTTTAACTGGTGTAACCCCATCCCCTTCCAGCTGGAGTGAGCACTTTAACTGGTGTAACCCCATCCCCTTCCAGCTGGAGTGAGCACTTTAACTGGTGTAACCCCATCCCCTTCCAGCTGGAGTGAGCACTTTAACTGGTGTAACCCCATCCTTCCAGCTGGAGTGAGCACTTTAACTGGTGTAACCCCATCCCCTTCCAGCTGGAGTGAGCACTTTAACTGGTGTAACCCCATCCTTCCAGCTGGAGTGAGCACTTTAACTGGTGTAACCCCATCCTTCCAGCTGGAGTGAGCACTTTAACTGGTGTAACCCCATCCTTCCAGCTGGAGTGAGCACTTTAAGTAATAAAACCTGGCAGAGGCATTGCATTATAACAGTTATCTTTGGCAACAAAATCTTACCGTTCCAACAACTTCAAAATCAATTTGGTTGGGGGGTAATTTTTTAATACTATGGGTCCCCACTTAATACTAGTCCCGTGTGAATATGGTTCCCCTGACCTCTGTGACTTCCAGATGCGCATTTGCACAGGATAGGTTTTTACAGAGATGTCCTGAGATTGGACCCGACATGCCCATAGTTTTGACCGTTGGGGTGTGTGATCAAACATAAATGGCACCTCAAACTAATTTATAACGACGGCAAATGCATTGCCTGATGCAAAAATGGAATCATGCAGAGTACTATTTTCCATTTGGATGGAAATGTATTTTTCCAAGAAGAAACTGTAGGCATATTGATCTCCATGCTGCAGTGAAGCAGATTGATTTGGCGTTTACACTGAAAATACAGTAAAAACCTTCCTGTATTGACTTTACTACCAAAAACTAATTACGACTCCAAATTACTTGGACTCGCACGGAACCGATATTATCAGATGACCTCTGCGTTTGCAGAAATATGGTCATTTGCGTCAGAATCTTTACTTTACAGATTACGGACATGGCAGGTCCACGCGGGATTAAAATCACAGACACCCTTCGCAATTATTACCCATTCACTCACACATTCACACACAGGCGGCGGAGGCGACCATGCAAGGTGCGAACCTGCTCATCGGGAGCAGTTAAGTGGGAGGGGTTAAGTGTCTTGCTCGAGGACACTTCGACACGCTGCCGGGAGGCGCAAAGTCTGTTAACTTCATTAGACGGACGCTACAACGAGACCGCAAATGACATCACGCCATATCACTATGTCTACAGACTGTATGAATTAATGTTGCTGAATTAAAGAATTAATAATTAAAACATGTCAAATCTAGTCTGTTAACTTCATTAGACGGCCCGACGCGCGGCTCTGTTCATCATTCATCAGGAGGAGCGATCACAACGCTGTTATTGTAATGCTTTTTGGTAACAATAAGTTTGTTTAAACACGCAATGTTGCTGAATTAGCTGGTTTGAGAGGCCATTGAAACAAGCACGTTTTCTTATTGGCCAAGAGACATGTCCGTGAGTTACAGGGCCTGTGCTGCAGACCGCTGTCATTGTAAAGGATGGATGATGCGATGCAGTCGGGACTATTGGTCCTTCTGCTCTGCTCTCTAACAGTAGTGTATATTGGGCAGTTTTGTCTAATTAGCCCAATGTGTTACATGAACCTTTTTCATAAGTTTTACTCACGTTGAGGTCTCTCTGGGGAAACCTCTGTCTTCCCCTCTTACATAAAGAGCAGAATTGACAAGGTTTTTTACCCCCAGGCTCGTCATATGAGACCCGTGTCTGTGTCTTATAGGCCAGCTTCCTGCTGCTCGTCCCAGTTGTGTGGTGTTTCTTGTTAGAAATTCACAGTCACTGTCTTTCGGGTTCTCTGCGAGCATACACGCTGGTTTATGAAATCAGCGTATGGTCTTGCGAGACCGATTGGCGCTGGCCCTGGGTGCTTTCAATGTTGAAACCACTTTGTAGGCCGGCGCACCTTGGTTGACCAAACATCATAAAATGGCTTTTTTTATGCGGTTGGCTGGGAGGGAGACTTGTCTCTACCGAGCGCCAGTGCACTAGGTTAGACTCGACGGCTCACGTACATCTCCGGGGGGAGATGACGGAGTAGATCAAACATGGGCGGAGGGGTCTAACGCCCATTAGGTGGGCCACCAGGAGCAGTGTGTTCGCGTACTGACCGTCCTGGTGGCGCCCTCTGCTCGAGTGGTCGCGGGCCCTTCTAAACAAAGGTAAGTCCCACGGTCTGCTCACCCTGTGCGTTTGAGCTGCTAAACCCTCTTCGCACAGTCGGGTCCGATCTCCCTCCCGTCCCCCGCTAGGGGGGGCCGGGGGGCTCGGATCCTCCCCGGTATTCTGATGGTTGTAGGGGGCCTCAGCGGGTACATCTGTCGAGCTTTTCGCTCTGCTCAGCTCCTGTGTTCCAATAGAGCAGAGCGTAAAGCTATACAATTTATAACGAAGGTTATTCTATAACCCTAGTTATATTAGTATAGCGAGCGCTCTGCTCTGACTCACTGAGGACCCCACGGTCTTCCCTTTTTGGCGGTGAAAGACTGGGGAAGGAGCTGATTGTGTGGCCACAACCCTGCTTATGTAGGAGCGGATGTGGGTGTGGCCAGGCAGGTGGGTGTGTACACACAGTGAACGTTTTTCATTGCTAGTATGATTAAAGGGATAGTTCCAGAGCAGAGCGCTCGCTATACTCATATAACTAGGGTTATAGTATAACCTTCGTTATTATTATTATTTATTTAGAACAACATATATATATACACAGTCAGTCACACACATATCAAATTATTCTTTTCATATGTATTATTCTGCGAAACAGCACCAACATATTTCTAATCAGGTACTGAAAAGCAGCAGTGTTCTACCTCAGGATCTGGGGACATATTAAGGCTGGGCTCCTACCACTGTGTGGCCTGGGGCCAAATGCCACACCGACTGCCACATTATTAGGTGGTTGAGGAATCTTGGACATTGAGAGTCGGAGACGTGGAGCCTGTTGATATGAATCCACATAGCTGGGGGACGAGGCTGGACACTGAGGAATGCCATTTATAAAATGGTTCCCCTTTAACGATTAACAAGTAAGCATTAACGATAGGTTATGTATATAACCTAGTTATATGAGTACTGGCTGAGCGTCCCGCTCTTAAAGCCTATCGAGATACCCCTTATCTCCTGTACCTATTGTACTCCATCACGAAAACAACTTGTACACCCACACCTGACCGGGTCCCGCCTCTATGGAGGCGTAGCCTATAAGACCATGACCATGGTCACCAACACACCCTTCCTCGCCAAAATCCCGTTCCAGTAAAAGATCCCTCAAAAGGGAACTCAGGGCCGCTTAAGAGCGGGACGCTCAGCCAGTACTCATATAACTAGGTTATATACATAACCTATCGTTATATATTCGTATCTGGCTTATCGCGTCCCGCTCTTAAAGCCTATCGAGATATGGGTTCGAGCGGACGCGAGGCCCGACAGATGTACCCCCTGAGGACCCATAAGCCCACATCAAGGGGTTCGGGGAGCCCTGTCACCCCATCCTTCCTAATGAAGGGGGGGCGCAGTCAAGAGGGAACTAGAACCCCTTGAACACACAGCACAGGCGGAACCACGTGTGACCTAACACACTGTGGCCCATACCCACACACTCCTGCTACCCTACCAAAGGACGGGAAGCAGGAAAGGCCACAGACCCCAGAACCGCCTGGGAGACAGAACCCCCGGTCATGTCCATGAGGTAAAACCTTACAAAGGGGCCCGGGGAGGACCATGAAGCTGCAGCACAGATGTCCTCCACCGAGGCCCCACCCAGGAGAGCGGCAGAGGCAGCCACCCCACGAGTGGAGTGCGCCCTGATGCCCCCAGGGGGATCCTGCCCAGCCAATGTGTAGCAGAGGGCAATGCCCTCGCACAACCAATGGGACAGGCGCTGTTTCGACAGTGCCTTACCGGCACGAGAACCACCGTAACAGACAAAAAGCTGATCGGTAACCCTGAGGTCCTGAGTACGGCTGAGGTAAATTCCCAAAGCACGGACCGGACATGACAGGTGAAGGCCCGCATCTAACTCACTAGTGTGAGGAGGAGGACGAAACGCCTGAACCACAATATCCCGGGAGCGGAAGGAACTCCGGATATTCTTAGGCATGAAAGCAGGATTAGGTCGCAGAGTGGCACCGCAATCGGCCCGTAAAGACAGGCACTCTGGACGTACCGAGAGAGCACAGAGCTCACCCACGCGTTTAGCGGAAGTGACAGCCAGCAGGAACGCGGTCTTGAAAGACAGCCGTTCCAACGGCGCCTGCTCGAGCGGCTCAAACAGGGCCAAGGACAACCGACGAGGACCAATTAAAGATCCCAAGTCCGAGCCAAGGAGCGTTGCACCAGCTTAACGCGTCGAGCGCCAAGCAGGAAACGCTTCACAAGAGGGTGGCTGAACAAAACAGTCCCCTCAATTCCCTCATGATAGGAGGATATAGCCGCCGCATATACCCTCACCGTCGAAGCCGACAGTCTACCAAGAAGAGACTGGAGATAACTCAGGACAGCATCCAGGGGGCAGGAGACTGGGTCCCAGCCCCCCGCCTTACACCACTCTTGGAACGCACGCCATCTGCCCGCGTAAAGCGTGACAGTGGAGGGAGCATGTGCACTCCGGATGGTATCAACCACCGAAGGGTCCATCCTCTCCAGACTCACCCTCCCACCAGCCACACCAACAGCCGTTGGCCCAACATCGGATACTGGAACAGTGACCCGTCGTGCTGTGAGAGGGCCGTCGCCGACCAAGGAATGACCCAAGGAGGAGCGACCAGAAGCTGGATCAAGAACGGGAACCACACTGACGTGCCCCGGTCCGGCGCGACCAGGATCACCGTCCTGCGCTCCCTCCGTATCCGCTCCAACAGCTGACTCAACAGCTGTACAGGAGGAAAGGCGTACAGAAGACCGGGCGGCCATGGAAAGGTCGAGAAGGCATCCACCCCCAAGAGGGATGATCTGCTCAACTGAGCGAGAACCACAAGGGGCACTTGTGAGAGCGTCGGCACGCAAACAGATCTACCGAGGCCTCCCCGAACCGATCCCAGATCTGTCTGACTATGTCGGGGCGGAGTTCCCACTTGTCGTAATGAGGACCGAGACATCATATCCGCCCCCATATTCTCTGTACCAGGAATGTGGAGCGCCCTCAGACTGCGCAGCCTGCGGGATGCCCATAGCCAAAGTTCGACCGCCGCCCGGAGCAGGCGGATGGAACGAGTCCCACCCTGCCTGTTGATATACGCCGCTGCCGCCATACTGTCTGTCCTGACCAAAACGTGTTCGCCTACCACCAGGTGGTCGAACCGTTTGAGGACCAGGAGGACCGCCTTCAACACCAACACATTGATATGCGGGGTAGCTGGGCCAGCATGAACCCCCGTCCAGCTGCCCCCCACTGCGTGGGTTCGACACGTCCCTCCCCAACCCGTGAGAGAGGCGTCGGTGAAGACCGTGACGTGTGAGCGCCTGCTGCCTATGGGGACCCCAATGGTGAGGATACCCAGCCTCCTCCAGTGGGCGAGATCTCCCCATATCGACAAAGGAACCGTCAACCATTTCCCTTTGTCCCTCACCGGATCTATTCTCATAGAGAGAAACCACCTCTGTATCCTCCTCATGAAGAGGAGGCCAAGAGGAACCACCGCGTGAGCAGATGCCATAATGCCGAGCAGACGCATCACTTGCAGCGCCGTGACCGTCCCTCCCAGACGAGCGTGCGACGGATAGACACCTGGCGCTGCTCCGAGAGGGTTGCAATCATGGGCCTTGACCTCAACGTCAAGCCCAAGTACTCCACCTGTTGACTGGGAAGAGGGGTACTCTTCTTCCAATTCACAGCAAAACCTAGGCTGGTGAGGAATTCCACCACCAGCCTGGTATGAGACCTGGCAACCTCCTCCGAACGACTGAGGAGTAGAATGTCGTTGAGATAGAATAGAACTCGTAACCCCCGACGACGTAAAGGCTCCAGCGCAGTCGCCACGCACTTGGTGAATGTGCGGGGAGCCAGAGAATAACCGAACGGCATCCTCTGGTACTCGTACGCTACGCCCTGAAACAGGAACTGTAGGAACTTCCTGTGAGGAGGGTAAATGGGGATGTGAAAATACGCATCCTTCAGGTCTATGGAGGTGAACCAGTCTCCCCTTCTGACAGCAAGCAGAAGGAGTTTGACGGTCAACATTCTGAATGGTCTCGCTACAATCAACCGATTGAACGCGGACAGATCCAGTATAGGTCTGACCCCCCCTGTTTTCTTGGGTATCAGAAAATAACGGGAGTAGACGCCTGACATTGCGTCCTCTCTCGGAACCACAACGACGGCCTGCTTCGCCAACAGAGATTGTATCTCGTCGGCCAGGGCTGCCACTGCGTCTGACCCTGACAATAGGGTCGGCACCAAACCTGAGAACGGAGGGTGGGGTTGTGCGAAGTGCAACATAAGCCCCTGCCTCAACGTTCTCGCCATCCACCCCACAAGATGGCAATCTTGTCGCCATATGTGAAAATAATCCCACAGCGCAGCCGCCGTCAACTGACGCTGGGCCGCAAGGAACAGTAGATAGTTGGCCCGGTCCCTCCCGCTGTGCAATGCACCCAAGGGGGTACCCCGACAGAAAGGGCCGGTTTGATACGGGAGAAGCTGTTATCAAACTGGTTGACACACACCCCCCCCCTGAACACCCCTCTAGTGCATGCTGAGTTGTTCCGCAGCTAGACACGCAAGGCATAAGGACCCCATGGGCTCCTACACGCCGAAGCCCTGCAGTGATATTGCTACCACCCAAATCACGCTCGCCTCTCCTTTGCAGACCACTGCCGCTGTGACGGGAGTGGGAGGCATCAGCGCGATACCCCGCCTGGCGAAGGCGAGGCCGGGGTAACCCTTGCTGTGCATTCAACAGAAGAGGCCTCGAGTCCCCCTGCTGACCACTGTAGCTAGTGGCAGCTGTAACACCAGGCTCATCTAACACACAACGTGTGGTGCAGGAACCACGCGACGGAACATTCTCACGGACAGA
This sequence comes from Notolepis coatsorum, assembly GCF_963971535.1. NCBI lineage: Eukaryota > Metazoa > Chordata > Actinopteri > Aulopiformes > Paralepididae > Notolepis > Notolepis coatsorum. Next base: position 8,050,882 of record NC_140173.1, on the reverse strand, counting down.
CCCAGGCTCAGCCATCAACTGGGTGTCAGCCCATGTCCCCATGAGAAGTGAAGAATGGGGCCGCATACGCTTCAAGGAAGGTTCGCGGCCCGCAGCCAAAGGAGAACGATCAGAGCCCCGCTTCCGTGGGTAACAGAGAGAGGATTGAACGGGGAGCGGGGTGCTCGCGGCAAAGTAACGACGGCTTGTTTTACCAAAATCAATACCGACATTGATGCCTAATGACACAGGCCTTACCTTTGTACAAGCCGACTTGATAGCCAAACCTTGTACGCTGCCCCTCGGTCTGCCGCCGTCAGCCGAGGAAACATCAGCACAGGCCCAATGTGTCGCTGAAACATGCTCCGAAGATGCCAGGGGCAAGCAAACCTCCGGTAAGCTTTCAACATTACGCAATTTCTCTAATCTTTTCATACTACTAGTTACATACGGTGCACTGCATCCAATATGATGGAACGAAAATAGAGGAAGGGTGTGTTGGTGACCATGGTCATGGTCTTATAGGCTAGAGGCGGGACCCGGTCAGGTGTGGGTGTACAAGTTGTTTTCGTGATGGAGTACAATAGGTACAGGAGATAAGGGGTATCTCGATAGGCTTTAAGAGCGGGACGCGATAAGCCAGATACGAATATATAACAATAATTGTTTCTATGGTAATATGTCTGCGGAAAGGTCAATTGTGTTGTAATTAGGGAAGGGAGGGGATTGAAGGGTGTCTTTTTTATTTTTGTCATGTGCTGTTGTTTGTATATATGTATGTTTGTGTAAAAGAAAAAATTTACAATAAAAACATTGTTTAAAAAAAAAACAGCGCCAACATGCAACGAGTCGAAATTCTCCGCTATCTCAACTGCAAGCAGGAGCAGCGTCTCTGCCTGCATGGACTGCTCCACTGTCTGTGTGTGTCTGTCAACTGAACTCTGCTTTGGTCCAATCACATTCCCCCACCCACAGTCTGCGAATCAGAGGCAGAGTAGGGCGGGTCTGTCAACATTGGGATTTTAAAATAAGGGAGATTTCCCTGCGAGGGAGGGTGGGGGGGGGCGAAGGGGGGTCTGTGTTCAACAGAATGCAGTATCAAAAACACGTTCACAAAAAGTATGGGTTACTGAATGCTCCACCTGCCAGAATTTCTCCACCTGCCGGCCAAATCCTCCCCCCTGACCGACCTTTCCATCACAGTCGAGAATGCAGCTGTGACCGCGTCCCCGACCGCCAAGAACCTTGGTGTTGTCCTCGACGACCAGTTGAACTTCTCTGCTCACATCGCAGCGACAACCAGAACCTGCCGATTCCTCCTGAGCAACGTCAGAAGGATCCGCCCCTTCCTGACAAAAGAAGCCACCCAACTCCTTGTTCAATCAACAGTCATCTCCCGCCTCGACTACTGCAACGCACTGCTCGCTGGCCTCCCGGCCACTGCCACCAAGCCTCTTCAACTCATTCAGAACGCAGCGGCCCGCCTGATCTCAAACCTACCGAAGTCGGCCCATGTCACCCCACTTCTTAGGGACCTGCACTGGCTCCCCATTGCTGCACGAATCCGCTTCAAGGCCCTCGACCTAGCATACCGTGCGGCAAAGGGAACCGCTCCCGCCTACCTCCGGTCAATGGTCTCTAACTACACACCCTCAAGACCCCTACGCTCTGCATCTTCTGGCCGCCTCAGACCTACTCCTATCCAAGCTCCGGGAGGGTCATCAAAGAGAAGTCGCTTATTCTCAGTCCTTGCCCCACAATGGTGGAATGAACTACCCACCCCAGTTAGGACAGCCGAAACACGTTCAATCTTTCGCCGTCGACTAAAGACGCACTTCTTCAACCATTATCTGAAAAAAAAAAAAAAAAAAAAAAGATCTAACACTAACTAACCGTACTGTCATGCACTTGTCCTAATAAACTAACCTACACTGTAGCACTCAACACTTTGATGAACATTATTGCTCAGCTGATAAGAGTTGTGCCCTTCCTGATGGCTTGTCGTACAGAACTTGTAAGTTGCTTTGGATAAAAGCGTCAGCTAAATGACTAAATGTAAATGTAAATGAATGCTGAACTGCACTGTTATAATCACTAAGCCATTGTAAGACCTTACCCGTGCCCCTGTATCACTTGTCTCTGCTGCCCTTTGTCTAAAAAACTTCCCTATGTCCATTTTCCTTTTATTTGAATTTTTTTGGCATATTTGAGATAGTCACGTAGTAAAAGTGAGATAATTGACAATATCAAAACATGCTAGGGCTGTACCGAATAGTTCTGTTGTGGAATATTTAAAATGAGCCATGACAGTAAGCTGTAGAAATTGAGATTGAGTCAGTTGTTATAAAAATATAGAAACATAGTTTATTAACACATTGAGAGCCACGCCCATATGACCAAATTAGGCCGTTCCGTGCCAGCGCTTTAGTCAATGGGAGGACGGGGAAATTTGCGAACGCTTAAACTATATCTTAAATTATGGCTATGGGCGGCTGGGTGGCGCAGCGGACAAGGCGCTCGTCACCAACGCGCTCGTCACCAACGCAAGAGACACTGGTATCGAATCCAGCTGTCAGTGTTTCTTCCGGCTTGGCCGGCCGTCATACTGGCTCGATTGGCAGAGTCAGCGGGAGGGAAGCCGGTGGGTGGGTCTGGGTCGTTGTGGACAGCGACTCCTACAGTTCGGTCAGGGCGCCTGCACAGTGAGGGAAGGATCTAAGAGAGGTAGTATGACCTTACACACGTTACACTCTCTCAGTGAGAGTCCGTGCTGCCAGGTATAAAGAAGTGGTGGGCTGGGTACACATGTGTCGGAGGAAGCATCAGATAGTCTCCGCCCTCCCAGACCGACGGTAGGGGGTAGAGTGCGCAACGACCAGGAAGGGGACTGGGAATTGGCATAACGACTAACATTGGGAGGGGAGAAAAACGGAAAAAAGAAGGGGGAAAAAGATAATTAAAAAATAAAAAATTATGGCTATGGGTCTAATACACCCGTCGCTTATAAATGACTTGCTTGCAGTCAACATGTATGAAACGGATTGTTTTTTCATTGGTACATTTCCGTTTTATACCGTTTTGAATACGAGTATAGTTTTGGAGATTTCTAGTAATTCCAGAGAAATAGCTCTTTAGTGGAATACACAAAACACATTGTAATTTTTTGGCTGATTTATGAATCATTTTCAAATAAACGCTAGATTATCGATAGTATATGTGTCCTTATGCACGCTAGAGAAGCGGGCTGAAAAATCGATTATCCATGACTTGCTCAGCGCTAACGTTACGCACACACACACACACACGCTCCGATGGCGGAGAAAAAAACATCTGATTAACCCAATACTGGTAAAATAGAGTCCTTACCTCACATCAGATGTTCTGCAAAAAGATTAATCCAGTTCCTGATCGCCATTCCAAATATTGATCGCGTTTATTGATCCAACGTTATAGTCCAAAACACATAATCGACCCTTCTCCCAGCCTCGCCAGTGAATGTGATAACACGATACTGCTTACCCTGATGCACATGCCCACCCAATCCAATCCAATCCAATGATGTGCAATACCATCCGGGAGACGATAGGCGGCGGTATTTGCCCTTTTCGAGCTCAGACCCATTCCCAATGATAACGTCAGGCTGGATGGATGAAAAATTAATGGATATCGCTAATAAAAGAAATAACGATTAAAACCCGAGTTTTCTCGGGTCTTGGCACGTAACGCATGGCGAGTTAACCCGACTAATCTTGTGGTTGGCCCTGAATTAGTTAACAGAGCTCAGGTTATAATCAGACATGCTAACATGATAACTGTCTGATAACTAGCTAGGATAACTATCTGAAAACAACGTGAGACCTAGCTAGATAGCTAATGTTAGCTGGAGAGTTTTAACTATCTCACCCATTAATTAATTACTAAACAGTAGCTTTTATGCTCTACTTACCACTGTATTTCTTTATTTTATCCTCCTCATCTTTTTTCTGCTCCAGACGGATAAATCCTCTTCATTTTGCTTGTTTATTATACGTAGGTATTGCTGGCTCAAAGTTTAATTTACACATGAAATTTTCTTTTTTTCCCCAAACACAAATGCCATAAGGGGGTTTCCTACTGTCGTTTCATTGCATATCATCCATTTGAATTGCGGTCGCTTTTGTTGAGTACAGCCATTATGTCAGCCCTCGGGGGGGGGGGTCCCTACTGGCGGGGGCTCCAGGCTACTGCCTGTCGTATTCACAGCGGGTAATGTAGCCTTTTTAGTAAGAACTGAAGGGCAAAATGAAAATACGGGAAATTTACGGGAAAATATTTTAATGGGAGGACGGCGGGAAAGAAGTGTCAAATACGGGAGAATCCCGGGAAAAACGGGAGGGTTGACAGGTATGGACCTGTGGCAGTGCAGAGCCAAGTAATAATGAATCTTTTTAGAAGGCTCTGGGGCAGTGTAGCTCATAATTATGTTTATTATATATATCTATGGTGTACTGTAGAGTATGTTAGCAGGCCTCCGTTAATCTTACTACACTTAGTAAGTAACTTACTCTCATGCTCGCTCGCTCGCACACACACGCTCTCCCCCTCTCTCACGCTCACACACACACACACACACACAAAGTGGCAACGCTTGGTTTGCACAAGCTGAACCGCTTAACGTGCGGTTTCGTTTTGCGGTAAACAAAACGTTGACGTCATCTGACTTTTTTTTGTGTATAAATGACAGAAAATTGGCACCGTTGGATCTCACGTGAATCGATACTCGGTAGTACCGACGTGTTTCGGTAGGTACCTTTAAAAGTACAGAATTCGGTGCCCATCCCTAACACCCGCCTGCTGCTGCACACAGATGTAAGGTGGCTGAGCAGAGGTACATTTCTGGAGACAGTGGAGAGATTCAGCGAGTTGCTGCTTGAAATTAGAGAATTTCTCAAGCTTGCTAAACATGCCGAATATACACATCTAGAGGACAACAACTGGCTTTTGAATTTGGCATTCATAACCGATGTCACTGGCATGCTGAATAACCTGAATTTTGAGCTGCAGGGAAAGGATAAATGTGTAATAAACATGATCAGCTCAGTGAATGCTTTTAAAAGCAAGCTCACCATGTGGGCGAGAAGGCTGCAACGCAGTGACCTGCACAACTTTCCACACATGCAAGCAGAACTTCAACGTCAGGGTGAGGACACAGCACAGTTTGATTGCACACATTATGAGGAGCAAGTTCAAAGCATCTTGTCAGAGTTTGATAAGCGCTTCACAGACTTTTCAACACTTGAACCTGTTGCAAGCTACATATGTTTTCCATTTGGAACTGTAGATGTGGATGACATCACATCCAAAGTGGCCACACTGTTTAATATCGACAGCCTTGCTGTGGAGAACGAGATCATCACACTTCAAACTGACATTTAGATTAAAGCCAGGGCAACACAAGGGATGAAGGCAGAGTTCTGGGAGTTACTGCTGCCTGAGAAGTACCCCAACCTCAGGAGATGTGCCATGAACTTAACAGCATTTTTGGATCAACCTACCTGTGTGAGTCTGCTTTCTCTCACATGAAGATCATCAAGTCCAAGTACAGAACCACAATGACAGATGCCCATCTTGTGGACTGCCTGAGGCTTGCAACCTGCTCCTACAACCCAGACTTAAAAACTAGCTTCCTCTTCCCAGTGCCAGCGTTCTCACTAAGGTAAAGACTGACATTTAATTCTACAAAAAAATAGATAAAGGAGAACTATCAGGGACTGTTGACAGACCTTTTTGTGGATTTTATTTTTTTATTTTTTTTTAACTTTGACCAGTCAGCTGGTTCTTTTTGCGTTTATCGCTTTTTCTCTGGTCAAGTATGACCGACAGAAACAGGTTGAATGGGGGTACAGATGGGGGGAAAGACACTCTGAGAAAGTACGGCTTGTCCGGGAGTCGAACTCGCTACCCCAGATCCGTGACACGCACGGTTGTCCCCGAGGCCGAAATAGCGTTCGAGGTACGCGGTGAGCTACTGGAGCTCCCTGTGGAATTGTTTTTTGATTGTATTTCACTTTTGCTTTGGCAATGTAAACATGTTTTCTTTGAATTTAATTGACTGTGTGTGTTGCAATGTGACAGCTCTGTTTACACATAATTCCTATTCCCTTTTAATTGTACATATCATTTTTGTTTTGATTGTATTGTTCCACTTTTGCTTTGGCAATGTAAACATATGTTTTCTCATGCCCATTGAATTCAGTGTGTGTGTTGTCAGTGTGTATGCAGAGTGAAATAAATGGGTCATGCTGCCTGCATTCCCAACGTGAGAAGTTACAGTCTTGTCATTCTTGTAATTCCTACACTACACTGTTACAATGATATATAAAATATCATATTATATTATATACCCATTCAATATGCACATGACAGAAAATATTATATGCCATATAATATTTTCTGTCATGTGCATATTGAATGGGTATTACTAATACTATGACTACTAATACTAGCAGAGAGTAGGTCAAACTTGGGTTGGTAGCTCTCGGCTAGGTGGCAAATTAAAAAGTAGATCTTGGTTAAAAAAAAGTTGGGCACCCCTGATGTAGGTGATGAATAGGATGGGACCAAGAACCAACCCCTGCGGAACACCACAGGTGACAGCGAGCAGCCTGGACTTGTATCCTCCCAGTGAGACATATTCATGTTGATGTTCTTTGATATTCATGACCAACTGTCTGGGATGGGTATAAGCGTTAGTGCTCACTTTCATCTCCCTCCCCTGGCTCTTCCTCAAGTGTCTACTTGCATGCAGCACGAACATCACATCTCAGACAGGATGCCTGAAAAGGCCACGACCATGTCTGTACATAATTGATGAAGTTATCAAACTTCATAACAGTGAAATATTGCAATGTCATTAATATAAATGTCATGCATTCTGCTAAAAGACAGGCAGTGTTGCTATCCATGACAATGTTCAAAGACGTTGACTAAAGTAATGGTCGCTGAATGACAAACCAGACTGCTCTGTGTAGTTTTGCCTTATAAATAATGTATGACTCAATGTCGCAATGATCTTCTTCTCTAATATTAGCATGTAGCACCTGGTCATGTCTCTCTCTCCTCACCACGGTGGCCATTAGGAATAAGGGAGGCTTGGCTTTGATGTCATACTTCAAATGCTTCAAGGTCTCAGGAGGTCTTTAACATATGTTGCCTCTTCAAACAACATCTGTAGGCCAGTTACACAAACACTCTGCCCCTAGTGGCAGCTCAATGGCATGGCATGTGTAAGACCAGTTCAATCTATACTTGGCATCTCGACAACAACAATCACCATGTGCAACACTTGCAGACCGCGCCGACACAGGTCACCTACCCAGAGCTAACCATCTCAACACCATGGTATGAAAGCTCCTGGTAGAAAATAATTACATTCAGTAGAACACTGTTAAATCTTTACTGACATTCTGAGCAGTTACTACGCAAACAGTGAAACTGAGAAAAATGGCTTTAAAATTCTTTGACTATCCAGTGATTTTGTAGATACTGCAATTCTTTATACCCTTTTTCTCTAAAAGAGAGCTAGATTGAACTCTGAAACCTTGTCACAAGATAAAACAGATATTCAATTTAACTTACCCCTGCCCACTTTGACAACCTAGGATGGCTTAGAGTAGAAGACAGAGTACAGCAACTTGCAATGAGCCTGGTCTACAAGACACACTACACGACTAAGGTACCCATGTACATGTCAAAATACTTCCCAAAGGTCAGTGAATACCACAACCACAACACCAGAGGGAGCTCCACAAATCATGTTAAACCCAGATTCTGCTCAAACAAGGGACTAAACACGTTTCGCAATTATGCCACATCAATGTGGAACGCCCTACCCACAGGAATGTGAATCACTACCCACTTTCAAAACCACTCTCAAAGAGCACCTATGGGAGACTGCAATTCGAAACTGGCCCCTGTAAATGTCCTAACCCAACCCCCTCCAATGTAGTTACCCCCCCCCCCCCCCCCACCCAACTACCTCCAATGTAGTTCCCCCCCCCCCACCCACCTACCCAACCTCCTCCAATGTACAGTTTCTTCCCCCTCAAATGTATATACTCTCTTTTTTAGACTATTTTTGTATCACAAACAGTACTGTATTTGTAGATCTGGTATGTCATAAATGTCTAGATGTAGCAGTACTGTCTATCTGTATGTCATGTATGTCATATATGTTATGATGAATTGAAAATGGGGGACCCTGATGTAAACAAGACAAAAGTCTTTCTCTGGTCTGCATCCCCTTAACAATTGTGTGTATATTGAGCTGTACTATATTGTACCCATTCTGCAATCTGTTAATACAATTTTCAATCAATCAAAACTCAATTGCGGTTAGCTTCTGCTGGGCTATTGCCTAGAATAGAGGAAGAAAGTGTTTTTCCATTCGGTCAACAGTTGATGCGCAATGTTCACATGTGTTTGTGTTGTGCTGGCAAATGTGTGCGCAAAGGGCACCTGACGTTGTCATGGTCCAGGACTTTCCACTTTCCCCGTGCTCTGTCTTTACCTTGAACCATCTGCCCCTTTCAAACACACACACACACACCCACACACACCCACCCACACCCACACCCACACACACCTCTGCCTCTCTCTTGTCCCTTGGACTACCTCTCACACTTTGTGCTTTTCTCCACCTGCTCTGCTCTCTCCTGTCTCTCTCTTCTGTCTCTCTCTCTCCTCTCTCCTCCGTCTCTCTCCTCTGTCTGTCTCTCCTCTGTCTCTCTCTCTCTCCTCTGTCTCTCTCTCTCTCCTCTGCTCTTTCGCCTGTCTCTCTCCTCTGCTCCTCAAGTTCAGCTCCAACTCCATAAAGAAGTTTGCGGACGTCACGTGGTGGTGGGGCTGATCTCTGACAACGACGAGAAGGCCTACCGGGAGGAGGTTGATGCACTGGAACGCTGGTGTCAGGACAACAGCCTGGTCCTGAACATTGGTAAAACCAAGGAGCTGATCGTGGATTTTAGGAGAACACAGCAGGGGACACACACCACTATGGATAAACGGGGCTACCGTGGACAGGGTGAGCAGCTTTAAGTACCTGGGGGTCCACATCTCAGAAGACCTGACATGGTGTGTTGTACACATAGACTCAGTCGTAAAGAAGGCGGAGCAGCGCCTCTAACACCAAGGAAAGTTAAGGAAGTTCAGAGTATCGGGGAAGATACTCCAGTCCTTCTACTCCGGAGCTGTAGAGAGCATCTTGACTGGAAACATCACTGCCTGGTATGGAAACAGCAAGGCACAGGACAAGAAGGCCCTACAGAGAGTGGTGCGCTCAGCTGAGCGTACTACGGGTATTGCACTACCACCCCTGCGGGTCTTATATAACAAGAGGTGCAAATCCAGAGCCTGCAGAATAATGAAAGACCCTCACCACCGCCTGTTCAAGCTGCTGCGGTCAGGCAAACGCCTGCGAACACCAGCAACAAGGACAGAGAGACTTCGGCTCAGCTTCTTCCCCCAGGCCATCAGAGTCTTGAACACTGAACTCTCCACACACAAGCACACATGAGCACACACACGACACACACACTGTATATGCTCACACACTAACAGTCACTTTAACATGAGCAAGCACACACTCATGCTGCACACGCCCACACTTACGGCCACTAAGGAAAGGTCACTTTAAAAATAGTATAGTATAACCTGAGATTGTATAAATTAGCATGTACAGAAAGACCCAGTGCCTCATCCGTAGCTAACAGTGTATTGCACTACCAAAGGACCTAGCATGTCCTCCATGCTCTGTAAATAACTTATGTACATATACCGATATGCCCTACTATGTTACTTGTTTATTGCACAATGTTACTTGTTTATTGCACAATGTTGTTCTATTGGATTCTATTATATGTTATTACTACTGTATTGCACATCGTTGCGGGCAAGACCACCCGCATTTCATTGTATACTTGTATGCCGTGACAAATAAAACTCTTGACTTGACTTGACTCATCCGTAGCTAACATTGCAGGACCTTAGCATGTCTTACCATGCTTTTTGTAAACTGTATGTACATTATACCTGTTATGTCTTATTCTTATTACTTGTATTATTGCACAAATGTCTTATTCTCATTCCTATTCTTATTACTTGTATTATTGCACAATCGCTGCGGGCATGACCCCCCGCATTTCACTGTATGCTTGTATACCGTGACAAATACAACTCTTGACTTGACTTGACTTGACTCTGCTCTCTCCTCTGCTCTCTCTCCTCTGTCTCTCTCTCTCTCTCCCTCTCTCTTTTATGTTCTCCTGTTAGCTTTGTTTAGCTGTTTCATGTATGGTTTTCCCTTGGTTTATGTATTATGTTCTCTGTTCAGTCCTCGTGGTGTCATTCTTCGATGGTTGTGTATTCTGTTTGTCCAATGGCCTCATGCTACTGTCTGCTGTCCTTGTCAAAGTCTTCCTAGTGCTTCTCTGTTATTTTTATTTTTATTTTTTTTTTGAACTTTCTTTTATTTTGTGTCATATTGAACATCACATTGCATTAATCATACAGTATAATATACTTGATTCACATAGTCAATGACATTTGTTACTCAGGCTCTTCCCTCTTATTCAATTTGTTTAAGGTATTCAGCGTAATCAAAATAAGCTGTATAATCCGAGTACGCCTCTTAAACAACCCAGTGGGGAGGGATTTTTACAATATTTTTTTTATGATTTTTTTGTAGGATAAGAAACGAAAAAATAAATAGAAAAATAAATTTAGCAAAAGGAAAAAAATATATACTTTAACAGAAAAAAAAGAACAACAAAAAAAGAAAAGAAAAAAAAGAGAGAGAGGGCGTCAGGCTCATGCTAATGTATCTCCAGGTACAAGGTTACAAGTGACCATCTCTGCATAAACATATCTTTTTTCAGTTGCAATTGTGCAGTCATTTCTTCCATTGTATACATCTGTCTCAGTCTCTTGGTCCATTGTTTGATTGTCGGTGGTTGATTTTGTAGCCATGCCATAGTTATCATTTTCCTTGCTATTAACAGTATCACTCTCAAGATATATAACGTATCTCCATAGTATGTGCCTTTCGGTATACATCCCAAGATATAGTACGATGGATTCAGAGGTAAGTCAAGATCTAGAATGGTTTTAATCTCATTTTTGATATTCATCCAAAATGTCTGCACCCTTGGACAGTCCCAGAAAATATGTGTATGATCTCCGATCATTCCACATCCTCTCCAACATAGTGGTGAGGACCCACCAGCAAATCCGGAGAGAACTTGAGGAGTCCTAAAGTACCTGACCTTGACCTTCCAGTCAAACTCCTTCCACATTGGGCTATTTGTGATTTTATGATTGCTTGAATGGCTGTCCTCCCATTCTTCATTTTCTATGATCACATTAGCTTCCAACTCCCATTTTTCTTTAATATAGGTGGTGTCTCCTGGATCGTCTAGTTGTAACATGTTGTAAATATTGGATATCTGCTTTCTTTCCATCAAGTTTTTTTCTATTGTGTTTATAAAGTACCGCTCCACATTTGTTGGTGGTCTCTTAATTGCTTCCCACTCACTGTGAGTCATTACATAGTGTCTTATTTGAAAGTATCTAAACATGTCTTTCGAAGGTAGATCAAAACATTGCTGTAGCTGTGCAAACGATTTAAAACAGTCTCCTTCCATTAATTGATTGATAGTAACCAGCCATTTTTTAAAACCCCCATCCTCCATAGCTGGCCGGAATTCTGTATAGTCTGCTATTGGCATGGCCCTAGATATTGATCGTGGACCTCCCCCCTTTTTCCTTACACTTTCCCATACCTTTAATGTATTTGTAATCCATTTGTTACCAATCTTAATTTTTTTCCAGTATGCTTTCCCCAGGAATATTATGGATCTGAGAGGGGTCTTTGGAATTGAGTTTTGCTCAATCTGTACCCATCCTGAGTCTAGGTCCTTTTGTATCCAATGCACAAGTATGCGTAATTGAGCTGCCCAGTAGTAGTTTCTTAGGTTTGGTAGACCAAGACCACCCTTGTTCTTTGGCAAACATAGTGTTTTAAGCCTTACTCTAGGTTTTTTCCTCTGCCAGATAAATTTGGATAGGAGTTTATCTAACCTTTTAAAGGTAGTGGCAGGTATTGGTATAGGTAGAGACTGGAAGAGAAAAATAAGTCTAGGTAGCACATTCATTCGAATTGATTCTATTCTTCCCACTAGGGAGAGAGGTAAAATGTCCCATCTGGCCATGTCTGATTTGATTTGTACAATCAACTTTTCGTAGTTTGCTTGATATAACTGATTGCTGCTGGGAGTCAAAATGATTCCTAAATACCTGAATCCGTCTCTAGCCCAATGGAAGGGTGCTATACTATTCAGATGTATTGGCCATGTTCCCACTATCATCATGGCTTCTGATTTGGTCTCATTTATCTTATAACCCGACAGTTCGCCGTAATTTCTTAAATCCATCATTATGTTTGGAATTGATTCTAAAGGGTTTTTGATATAAAGTAAAATGTCATCAGCAAATAGCGAGATCTTGTGTGTAATGCCTTTTTGGTCATCTATTCCCTGTATCTGAGGGTTTGATCTAATCATCTCCGCTAGTGGCTCTATGCCAATCGCGAATAGTAATGGAGACAAAACGTCTCCTTGGCGTGTCCCTCTCTGTATGTCAAAGAAGTGAGAGCAGTGACCATTCACCCTTACTCTAGACTTAGGATTTTTATATAAACATTTTATCCATTCTATAAATGTGTTATTGAATCCCATACCTTTCAATGTTAGTTCAAGGTACAGCCAATCAACTCTATCAAATGCCTTCTCGGCATCTAAGCCGAGAAGCATTGATGGTTCTTTTCGAAATCCAGCCACTGTTTGCAGATTTAAAGTTCTTCTGATGTTGTTAGCACCCTGTCGACCAGTGATAAAGCCAGTCTGGTCTGGGTGTATCAGTTTTGTTATATGTTTCTGTATTCTTTTTTTAAGTATAGATGTCAATATCTTGAAATCGTTGCAAAGGAGACTTATGGGCCTATAGGCACTACATCTTGTGGGGTCTTTACCTTCTTTATGTATTACCGAGACAATAGCTTCTGACCAGCTTCCTGGTGGATCTCTCTCAGATAGGGCATAGTTATAAACTACACTTAATACTGGTGTTAATTGTTCAGTGAAATGTTTATAAAATTCAATTGAAAACCCATCTGTACCTGGTGATTTATTGTTCTTAAGCATCTGAATAGTTTCCCCTATCTCCTTCTCCGTAATAGGGGAGGTTAGCTCATCCGCCTCATCTGGGGATAGTTTAGAAAGTTTAAGGTTATCTAAGAAGTTGTTGATTTTTTCTTTCTTGTTTTCCAATTGCTGTGCTTTGTAGAGGTCGGTATAGTAATCTGCAAATGCATTAGCAATTTCTTGCGTTTGCATTACTTCCATGTGTGTGCTGGGGTGTTTAATCTTTGGAACTATCCGACTTGACTGTATTTTGTGGAGCTGGAATGACAGTAGCTTGCTTGCCCTATTTCCCATCTCATAGTAATTCCTACCAGCAAATCTAAGGGCTCCTTCCGCTTTGTATGTCAACAGGTCATCTAGTTTTTGTTTGCAGGTTAGTAGAGCTTTTAAATCTTCTTCATCTCTGTTCAGTTTATGTTTCCTTTCTAGTATTTTTAACTCATTTTCTAGGTTCTGCTGTTTTTCATTTCGCTGTTTCTTTAGTGCACTTGAAATTGAGATAATTTTACCTCTCATTACAGCCTTTGCCGCGTCCCATAAAATTGATGGTGAGACATCCCCCTTATTGTTGAGATCAAAATAACTCTTCAGTTCTTCACTTATCCTCTCCCGTGTGTGAGAGTCAGACAGCATGGATACATTGAGCCTCCAATATTTAAAGATTTTATTGGTACTGAGGTTAAGTTGAAGAGTTAGAGGTCCATGATCTGAGATGGTCGCTGGTTCAATGATACATGATTCAACTTTGTCAATATCTTGCTTGGAAATACAGAAGTAATCTATCCGAGAGTAGCTACCATGGACCCCAGACCTAAAGGTAAAGTCTGTCTGCCTAGGATGGTGGAAACGCCATGCATCTATAAGTCCAAATTCTTTTATCATTGCATTCAGTGATCTAGATTTTTTTGAAATGGGTCCACAATCTACAGGCAGTTTGTCTACTTTTGGATTTAGTACACAGTTGAAATCACCGGCCATAAGGATAATTCCTTTGGCATTACCAGCCAAAAGTGAGGCTATACCTTTAAAGAAATTGGGGCAGTCTTCATTTGGTGCATATATATTTAGAAAGGTTATGATTGATCCTCCTATTGACCCCAGGACCATAACATATCTGCCCTGGTCATCTGCAATTTCCTTTTCTTTGGTGAAGTATACTGATTTGTTAAATAGAATAGCCACTCCTCTCTTTTTCCCTGTTTGACAGGACGCACTATACACCTGGCCCACCCATTCTCTCTTCAGTTTCTGGTGTTCGTTCATTGATAAGTGCGTTTCTTGAATGAATGCTATAGAGCACTGCATTTTCTTAAGTTGTCCAAAAAGTTTTTTCCTCTTTATTGGGTTGTTAAGACCATTTATATTGTAACTAATACATTTAAGGCTTGTCATAATGTCATTGTATTTCGTATGTACAACATAGATCTATCTTCCATAGTATATGAGCTTGAGGCATTTGTCAAAGAGTATACAACATAAAAAACAAAACAAAATGGTCCCCTATTCACTTGTAAGGGAAAACCTAGGGCTTCCAATTTTCCAGTAAGCTGTCTTACATAAATCACAAATGAAATAATCTCCCGATGTTCTAGAGAGGTGTAGCTTTCTCTCTCAGGGAGCATATTGCACTAAGTGCAGAGAAGTTAACCACGAACGTATAGGGTTAACCTTTGCCTGGTAACACAGGCTAAGTGTGATCCGTCTATGGCTCAGTCTCTGGCCTCAGAACCACATATAAATTAAAGTAGATTTAATATATTTAAATGTTCCCAACAGGTAATTAATACTCAGGGTAAATGATAATCATATTAGTCAGCAGCATGTCCATTATTTCTTGTGTTTTACACTTATTGTAAACATTTCGTTAGTTTACTATATCTAACTGGTTTACTCATCTTTATCGTCCATGAATGATCTTAGGTCTGCGGCAGATAGTGACGTCATGGCTCCTTTCGTTCGCTGCTCACGCCCTCTTCTTTGTGTTCGCCACCTGTCCCTGTCCCTTGTCAGTTCTCTTTGTAGTTTCTCTCTTTCGTCGATTTGGACATGAATTCCCAGTTCTTTCAGTGTGGGAATTGCATCTACCAGAGAGTCAAACACCTTCGTTCCCGATTCTGTTGTCATCCTGAGTCGTGCCGGGTATGGGCAATTAGCGCGTATCCCTTTTTCCTTCAGCTGTTTGATGACGTGACGCACCTGACCCCTCTTCTTTTGCAGGTCTGGGGAGTAATCGTGATCAAAATAGATCCTTTTCCCTTGAAATGTGACGGTTTGTCCCCATGCGAGCTGTAGAACCTGTTCTTTGATATTGAAATCTAGAAAGCGCACAATGATAGAGCGCGGGGGTGCGCTAGACTCTCTCGGTTTGGCCATCAGTGATCTGTGCGCTCTTTCTATCTTAATCTCAGACTCAAGTTCAGGTGTTATTTTCAGGGATGTTGTCAATAGCTGCTTCACAAACTCTTAGCCCACAAACTGTTATTTTTTTAATAGCTTTTGGGTTAGCTATTGGGTTAGCTTTTGGGTTAGCTATTTTTGCTCCTGTGTTTTTCCACAATAACCACCCTTGGAAACAATTATTCATCACATACATACCAGGGCATACAGTGAAATGCGGTTGGCCATGCCCGCTTCGATTGTACAATAAAACAATACTAGTAATAGTAATAATAATAAAAAGATAACTAGAATAGACATGGTAAAATAGACATGTTAATAGATTAGTTAATAGTAAAATAGACACGTCGTCTGCATCCTTCGTCCTGCACCTGGGTCCTACAGTACACCCCCAGCTTTGTCACAGACACTCCACATCTATGACACTGTGTCCTTGTCATCAGTGTTTTATCGTGTAACAAAGGTTCTTGTCGTACCTAATACAAAGCAAATAATTAAACGTTTTAAAATATTGATCTCATAAACATTGACATTAAAGCATGACCTCTGAATAATGAATTAAATAAAGTCACCAAAAGCGCAGCAAGACCAGCCAGGCTGGTAACTTTGATGTGTCCTTTATGCAACCATAAAGTACAACTCCTGCATACAGCTCAAAATGGACACAATGAGAAATAGCCCAACATTAGCTAGAATATACATGAGGTTTTGAAAATAAGTAAGACTGATCTTTTCCTAGTTAGCTGTTACAAGGTACAGGTGGCTGAGGAACAACACAACAACTATGTGGTTGTCAGGGAACACTTGTTTCATGTATGAAACCTTCATACAACACATAATGCTTGGAAGCCACCCAGAGTTGCCTACACACATACATACATACTGTTATGGTTTGTAACCGACCCCAATCGCACAACACAAGACAGGTATGAGAGTAAGCCAAAACAGGGCAAATATTTATTAGAGAACAAAAAGCGGCACAGTCCCTTTAAGGGAAAACACAAAAACACTAGAGTCAAGGAAAAATGGAAAATGCGGCACTGTGCCTTTAAGAGGCGAACAGGCTAAGGGACTAAGGCTAAGGGCCAGGGCTAAGGACCAGGGCTAAGTGTCAGGGCCAGGACCAGGGGCACTGGAGAGGGGGACAGGGACAGAGGCCCGGAGAGGCGGGCTGGAGACAGGGACAGAGAACAGGGTAAGGCCTTGGACAGGGCGAGGGCCAGAGCTGCTTACAGGGATGAGGACAGGGTTCCGACGGCGGAGGCCTGGCACGGGGACAGGGGCCCGACGGCGGGGGCCTGGCACGGGGACAGGGGCCCGACGGCGGAGGCCTGGCACGGGAACAGGGGCCCGACGGCGGAGGCCTGGCACGGGGACAGGGGCCCGACGGCGGGGCCTGGCACGGGGACAGGGGCCCGACAGCGGAGGCCTGGGGGAAGAGACGCCATCCTCTCGTGGAAATAGGGAGCGATGGCGCGCCGGCTTGACGTCTGGAGTGGGAACACTGGCAACCTCCCGTAGAGAATTAGAGAGCGAAGGCGGTGTCCCACTCCAGGCACGGAGATCCTCTTCCTCCTCCTCGGGGGGGCCGGGCACGGAGACTTGACTTGACTTGAGACAGGGGGCCCGACAGCGGAGGCCGGGGGGAAGAGGCGCCATCCTCCCGTAGAGAATTAGGGAGCGATGACGCGCCGGCTTGACGTCTGGAGTGGGAACACTGGCAACTTCCCGTAGAGAATTAGAGAGCGAAGGCGGTGTCCCACTCCAGGCACGGAGATCCTCTTCCTCCTCCTCGGGGGGGGGTGGGGCACTCAGAACAAAAGGGGTCCCAGGGGACCGGGGCGAAGAGATGCCATCCTCCCGTGGAAAATAGGGAGCGATGACGCGCCGGCTTGACGTCTGGAGTGGGAACACTGGAAAACCTCCCGTAGAGAATCAGAGAGCGAAGACGGTGTCCCACTCCAGGCAAACGGCGACAGGTGGTGATGGCTGGCACGTCGCCTCATGCCGGAGACGCGGCAGGTGATGGTAACGTACAGGATGGTAACGTACAGAACTCCATGAACACAGAGTGAACACAGATACAGAACGACCCGACCAGGACTGGAAGGGAGGTCCAGGTATATAAAGCCCTCTGGGGCGCTAATCATAAACTATGACTGCTGCGTGAAGGTAGTCCAAGGATGGGGGCTGGTGAAGAGTAGAGGAGAGTAAATCATCGCAAGGGTGGGGGCTGGTGAGGGAGAGTAGACAGGGAAAAGTTCAGGGAACAGGCGAATCCTCACACATACATACACACACACACACACACACACACTCTTAGCTGTCCATCGTGTTCGATGATGACGCTTGCTCCAGGGATGGGGAGAGGGGGGGGTGGGGAGGGGAGTTAGTGACACTGCCGCTGGTGCCACTTCTCGTGGGCGTTGAGTCCGATCCTTGAGCCGCACACCCGTCCACAGATGGCGCAAGGGAAGCCAGATACCTGGGGGATGCCAGCCGCCCGCTGGTGTCGTTGCGTGCGCCTCTCAGATCTTCGGTCTTGGTTCGTTTGGTGTATTTGGGAAACTGCAGTGGCACAAGTGACTTGCCAGGCTGATCTGTCGAGTGCCAGAGTTTCAAGCTGCGTGATGTTTGCACACTTTAGGAGGTCCCTGGTGTAGTCCTTAAAGCGTCTCTTTTGGCCTCCAGCAGCCCGCTTTGCTCCTCTCAGTTGGCCATAGAGGACTTGGCGGGGCAGGCGGTGGCCAGGCATACGTATGGTGTGCCCTATCCAACGAAGATGTTTTTTGGCCACAGCTGCGGCCATACAGATTGAGTTGGTGTTGTTGAGGATGTCTGTGTGGGGGACTCGATCTTCCCAGGTCAGGCCGAGGATCCTTTGGAGGCAACGGATGTGGAAAGCGTCCAAGTTGGTGATGTGCCGGCGGTATGGGGTCCAGGATTCTGCTCCATAGAGCAGAGTGGAGAGACATACTGCGTTGTAAACGGCAACCTTGGTGCTGATCTTCAGGTTTCGGTTTTCAAAAACCCTGCTGCGTAGGCGTCACACACACACACACACACACACACACACACATACATACAGTACATACACCAACACATCATGATACAACACATACATACATACATACATACATACATACATACATACATACATACATACATACATACATACATACATACATACATACATACATACCAGTGGAGGTTTCTCTATGACAACACGTGAAACACAAATTCACTCATAATTCATAATTATTATTAATTTACATATACCTATATATTAAAAAATAAAAAAAATAAAAAATATATATATATATATATATCTTTTTTTTATTATTATTTTTTTTTATATATATAAATGTTTTCCTCTGTAAAAAAGAATGCCAGTGAATTTTTTTTTCTTCAAAAATGGCCAAAATTGACAGCTCTGAGCAGGCCTGCACTGCAGTATTGCCTGCAGTAATTATTCGTGAAGAAAACTTCACAGGTGTGACCCATTGTTAAATAAATAATAAATAACAGCGAATCAAAATAGGCTATTAACTTCATCTAAGCACGGTCTGTGCAGTTAAACTCTTGCCATTGAATGGAGGGTTGATTGATTGACAGCCCTTGACATCCAATACACGGAGGTTGAATATGATTGGCAGCCTTGCAAATCCAATCAGAGATTTCTGCATTGCAAAGTCAAAATGGGTCCAGCTGCATGTCCGGAGGATAGGTTTAGCTCGGGCCAATCTCAAGTTTCTCAAGTTTCTTTATTAGTTGTCATACAGAAGTACAGAATACTTTTATACAAAATGTAACATAAAGAAGCATTTTGTATAAAAGTATTCTGTACTTCTGTATGACAACTAATAAAGAAACTTGAGAAACTTGAGATTGGCCCGAGCTAAACCTATCCTCCGGACATGCAGCTGGACCCATTTTGACTATGTGAAAGTTGAGACTATGAGAAAGTTGTTGTTTAGTAGTTAGTAAGCTGTACAGCTATAACAAGTCAGGCTAAATTAAACTTTGCGCCAACATTAGGACCGAAGTATAAACCAGCAACTGAGCAACATGAAGAAGTGGATTTATGCATCTGGATCAGAAAAAACGTTGTGGATGAAAAAGTAAGTAGGCTACAGTGCTTGTATGCTAACAGTAGCTAGGCAGCTTAGCCTACATCACAATGATAATCACCAAGCTAACTTACTGTACACACTGTAGGGCTGGGCAATTAATCGAAACAGAATCACGATATCGATTCATAGACCTATGCAATCTAATTTCTAAGTTATGACTATTTTCTTTTACTAAACGTTTTTTTTTTTTTTTTTTTTTTTTTAACTTTTTAAATTATTTTATCTGGGTTGAACATGATTTGTGGAACTCCCTCTGGTGTTGTGGTCGTGGTATTCACTGACCTTTGGGAAGTATTTCGACATGCACATGGGTATCTTAGTGGTGTAGTGTATCTTGTAGACCAGGCCCATTGCAAGTTGCTGTACTCTGTCGTCTACTCTAAGCCATCCTAGGTTGTCAAAGTGGACAGGGGTGAGGTGGGTTTTAGGAGTAAGGTCAAGCAGTAGTCTGACCAGTTTGTTTTGTGATGTTTGTAATCTTGTTTTTAGTGCCTTTGAGGTGCTTTGGTACCATGAGGTGCAAGCATAGTCGTAGTACCCTTGAATGAGTGCTCCTGTTAGAGTCTTCAAGGTATTCTTGTTTACCAGAGAGGAGATCCGGTACAGGAATCTAGTTCGTTGGTTGACTTAGTTTTATTACATTGGATCCCATTTTGTCACAGGAAAGATTTGCCTCTATAGGATGGAACCCAGGTAGGTAATTTCATCTTTCCTTTTAAGATAAGATAAGATATTCCTTTATTGATCCCCTTGGGGAAATTCAGGCATCATAGCAGCATGGGGGAAGGGGGGGGGTACAGGTAGTGAAAACAACACAAGCAGTGTAAACAAATAGGTCAATATAATTTACTATCTAACTAACTGAAATATACATTATTCATTATTCACAGTATCACAGTATCCACATAAGGTGCAGTATGCATAAGGTAGTGTTATTGTCCTACTTGGGTTCCTATTAGTTCTAGGTCGATGTCTGGCAGCAGTCGCTGCCCACTGTTGTGGAGCCTGATGGCCACTGGTATGAAGGACTGTCCGAGGCGGTTAGTTGAGTGTCGGGGGGGTATGAGTCTGTGGCTTCCTTGTCACCTTCACCTAATATGTTTTGATCTGGTCAGGTGCGCTGTCACCTAAAATGTTTTGATCTGATCAGGTGCGCTGTCACCTAATATGTTTTGATCTGGTCAGGTGTGCTGTCACCTAATATGATTTCATCTGGTCAGGTGCGCTGTCACCTAATATGATTTAATCTGGTCAGGTGCGCTGTCACCTAATATGTTTTCATCTGGTCAGGTCCGCTGTCACCTAATGTTAATATGTTTTCATCTGTGTCCACTGACCACTGACACACAGTGGGGGATGTTTTAAAAATATTATTTAATATATAATATAATATAATAATTTGTGCTTCACCTAAAAATTTGGTCAGCAGCCTCCACTGATACATACATACATACATACATACATACATACATACATACATACATACATACATACATACATACATACATACATACATACATACATACATACATACATACATACATACATACATACATACATACATACATACATACATACATACATACATACATACATACATACATACATACATACATACATACATACATACATACATCAACCCATCATACAACACATACACCAACCCATCATACAACACATACATACACTAACCCATCATACAACACATACATACAGTACATACACCAACCCATCATACAACACATACTGTACATACATACTAGGGATGGGTACCGTTGACATTTGAACCGATACCTGTGAATCGATACCGGTACCCAACGGTACCTTTTTTCGGTACTTTAGTCTCTAAAAATGTAATCTACCTACCTCAGTTGTAAAAAATAAATAAATCCAAACTTCAAATAACCACACTTTCGACCATTTTCGGCTTGCCATTG
Organism: Notolepis coatsorum; assembly: GCF_963971535.1. NCBI lineage: Eukaryota > Metazoa > Chordata > Actinopteri > Aulopiformes > Paralepididae > Notolepis > Notolepis coatsorum. The sequence goes on along the minus strand of NC_140173.1, from coordinate 8,029,201 downwards.
CCCCGACTGCTTTGTTGTTTAATCAAGTCAAATCCTAGGTAAACGTATATTGTGCGTGTGAACGTTGACGTGAAAAGAAAAAAGGTAAAAAAAATAAAAGTTCGGTTTCTCACTTGATTCGATACTCGGTAGTACCGACGTGTTTCGGTTCGGTACCTCAAAAGTACCGAATTCGGTACCCATCCCTACCAATTACTTAAACATTTTCTTCACAAACATAGCCACAACACTGGTAAATAAACGACCCTCCCACTCAGGGCATTTTGGGGTAGAACACATCCTAGCCTACTACAATAACCTAGGGGTCCGCAAAGACGATTTCAAACTAGAAATGGTAACAACAGCTGAGGTACTCAAAAAACTGAGCACCCTCCAACCAAACAAGGCCACTGGCCATGACAATATCCCCTCCAAATTCCTCAGAGACTCAGCAGCCGCCATCATCCCAGTCATCACACACATAATAAACCTCTCCATAAAACAGGGACACGTACCCAAAGACTTCAAAATTGCGAGAGTAACCCCCCTGCACAAAAAGGGCAGCAAATTGGACCCAGACAACTCATCATCATTAGGTGGCTTCTTCGTTCCGAAGGTTGCCTATCACTCTCCAACCCATTCTGTCCCCACTTCTTCTCTCCAACTCCGTGACTCCGCCTCTCACTCCGCTCCAATCACAGACGTCGTCTACCCAGCCTCTTCTTGCTCTTCCACTTCCTCTCTTTCCATCCACCTTCCCCATCACCACCTTCTTGAACATATCCCCGCTGGATCCTCTCAGAACATGCCCGCACAACTCCATCTTTCTCTTTTTCAACCTCTCCAGCAGCTGTCCTCCTTGCATATCCGCTCTTCTCAGTACCTCCTCATTCTTGATCTTATCCTTCCATGTTATCTTCAGCATCTTCCTCAGCGTCCACATTTCAAAAGAGTCTATCATCCTCTTTGCCTCTTCATTCAGCGTCCATGCTTCTGCTCCGTATGAAAAGACTAACATAACATACGTTTCCAAAATTCTGGTCTTCGTTTTCCAACTTATGTTTCTTCTCAATAATTCTTTATGGTTCCAGAATGCGCCCTTTGCAATTCCGGTTCTTCTCTTAATGTCCATGTTAGCTCTTCCACCTTCACTGATCCAGCTTCCAAGGTACATGTACTCCTTCACTTGTTCAAGTTTTTCTCCATCCACCTGTATTTTACAAACAGTTCCTGGTGTTTTTTCAATGATCATTACTTTAGTTTTCTTTGTTTAGCGACATTCCATAGTTTTTGCATTCGACATTCAGCTTATTCATCATGTCCTGTAGATCTTCTTGACAGTTACAGACTATAGCAGTGTCATCCGCGTATCTTATATTGGTGATGTTCTCTTCGCCAAGTTTTACTCCTTTCCCTCCTCTCAGACCTTTTTTCATCAGTGATTCACTGTACATATTAAAGAGTAGAGGGGACAAGATGCATCCTTGTCTTACACCCTTCTCCACCGGGAAGTCTCTTGATTTCTCCTTTCCTATTCTAACATTAGCCTTCTGCCTCCAGTATAAGTTGGCAATTATTCTTCGGTCAGAAACTGGTATTTTGAATTCTTCCATTGTTCTCATCAATGTTGTATGTTCAACTACCGCCCTATTTCTATTCTTACCTCCATCTCGAAAGTCATGGAAAAAATAGAATACGAACAGGTAGAAAAATACCTTGCGGAATTTTTTTTTATCTACGAATTCCAATCTGGCTTCAGAACATCCCACTCCACTGACACATGCCTTCTGTATTTGAACGACCACATCAAACACGAGGTGGACGTGGGCAAATACTGCGGCATGGTCATGCTGGACCTCCAAAAGGCTTTCGACACTGTCAATCACTCCATTCTGATTGATAAGCTAAAAGCAATTGGTTTTGATAGTTCATCAGTGAGCTGGATGCAATCCTACGTGGAGGGGAGGGAACAGATGGTGGAGGTGAATGGTACACTGTGTGTCCCCCTCCCAGTGAGCTGTGGTGTTCCTAATTTATGCAAATGACATGTCATCAGCTTGTGACTGCAACTTGTTCCTGCTCGTGGATGACTCAGCCCTGCTGGTCTCTGACAGGGACAAGTTGCAGGTTGAAAAAGCCCTCAGCTCTGAACTCGGCAGAATCTGCACCTGGCTCGCTGATAACAAACTATCATTACACCTGGGTAAAACAGAATCCATTCTCTTTGGATCAAATAGCAAACTCAGCAAGGCCAATGGCTTCTCTGTTACAGTGGGTGACAATATTGTCACAAGGAAAGATGAAATTACCTACCTGGGTTCCATTCCTGTGACAAAATGGCAACCAATGTAATAAAAAAAAGTCAACCAATGAACAAGATTCTTGTACCGGATCTCCTCTCTGGTAAACAAGAATACCCTGAAGACTCTAACAGGAGCACTCATTCAAGGGTACTATGACTATGCTTGCACATCATGGTACAAAAGCACCTCAAAGGCCCTAAAAACAAGGCTACAAACATCACAAAACAAACTGGTCAGACTACTGCTTGGCCTTACTCCTAAAACCCACCTTACCCCTGCCCATTTTGACAACCTAGGATGGCTTAGAGTAGACAACAGAGTACAGCAACTTGCAATGGGCCTGGTCTACAAGATACACTACACCACTAAGATACCCATGTACATGTCGAAATACTTCCAAAAGGTCAGTGAATTCCACGACCACAACACCAGAGGGAGTTCCACAAATCATGTTCAACCCAGATTCGGCTCAAACAAGAGACTAAACTAGGGTGACCATATTTTGATTTCCAAAAAAGAGGACATAGCGTGGAATAAACGCGCCGAAACGGTAAAGTGTGCCACGGGCACGCCGTGATTCCGATCCGCGTGAAAATATTCACGGCCATAGAGGAGACCGTGGGACACCTTTTTGCAACCCAATATGTGTCTCGAATTTGCTCCCACGTGGCATCAGGGTCCCCCATTTTCAATTCATCATAAATGTACAGTTCCCTCCCCCTTGTATATATTTACTGTATGTCACAAATGTAACAGTACTGCTTTGAGGTCTTTCTCTGGTCTGCATCCCCTTAACAATTGTGTGTATTGAGCTGTACTGTACCCATTCTGCAATCTGTTAATAAAGTTTTCAATCAATCAATCAATCAATCCCGCAGTGCAATACTCCAATTCAGCCATTGGGTGGGACGGTCATGTGACCCAAATCAGCCAATGGAAGCGAGGGTCCTTAAAGTGTGGGTCCTTAAAGTGTTGCGGTCCTGAGAGTGTTTGTGCTCTCGTCCTGCAGCTGGATACTATTGCCTCACAGCCATAGCTGTCAACCCTACCGGTTTTTCCGGTATTCTCCTGTTTTTTTAACCCTCTTCACGCGCTGTTCACGGATCACGGATTGGTACGTATTTTGTACTTATTATTATTATTTTTTACAAAATGGCTGCAATTCTCCTCCGTGACGACAGGTGGCAGCAGTGTAGATTAGACCGTTATCACAGGAAGTCAGACCGTTGCGACCCGAAGAAGACAGCGACGCGACCGGATAAAGCTCAGAGCTCAGGGGAGAGAGTAGACTGATGCACCGAGGCGGCCGCGGACCGAGGGTGTCAAATCAATTTAGCCAGTGTCTCTTGATTGCCCACTCTGTGGCTTTTGTCTCTGGAACAAAAGGTTTGCAAATCTTCTGTGGATAAAACAATACAAATGCAGGAATGTGTAAATGTGTTGGTTGGTGAACACTAACAGCCGTTTGCTCTGCGCCTCCACTGTCCCCTCCTGCCATTCCTCCACGGATAGCATGCCTTCACTGACGCCCAATTTCCTGAATGCGATTTATACATATAAATAAATTGATCCATTTTAAAAGTTGTCGTGAATTGGCATGGTATGACAAATACAGTTACTGGTAACTCGCAGGCATTGCAGAGATATTGAGGAAAAACACAAAATCGCATTGGCTTTTTTTCTATCTCATTTTTCTCTGTAGAATGAATGAATGAAAACTTTATTTAACAGATTGCAGAATGGGTACAATACAGTACGGCTCAATACAGACATACAGACATACTACACAGACATAATAGACACACACACTGTTCCAAAAATGATATTCCCATTTCCCACTGCTAAATTAATGCCATAGGTATTTTTTATAGCTTTTTCAGGAACATGGCATGTATTTTTTTATCATGCATATCCTGTTACCTATATTTTTTTGCATTTTGCACAATCAATGCGGGCGTGACCACCTGCATTTCACTGTATGTGACAAATAAACCTCTTGATTCTTCTTGAGTTGTCGTATTAATATGTAGCCTACAGTGATGAAGGTATAAAGACACTGGTAATACATTGATTGATTGCTAACTTTAACAGATGGGTACAATACAGTATTGTGCAATACACAATTGTTAAGGGGATGCAGACCAGAGAAGGACTTCTTCCCCCATTTTCAATTCATCATAACATTTACATTATGTATGAATTGTACGATTTCAATAAATATGAACATGTTAATGCTACTACTACATAAACTGAATTTATACTGAATTTGTCTTACACTTAATGCAGGGATGTTCACAGCATTTCACTTTCAACCAGGTATCTGATTAATTTAATGTAGCAACTAGTTCACCCAGTCCTTGTTGGACTGATAACTTTAAGTGGTTGCCTAGTGGAGATTTAGGATTCACTGACTGTAGACTGTAAGAAAAAAAGCTGCAAGAAAACTAAATGTCTGGCATCTATGGTTTCCAAATACTGTCAAATTACAGTAAAATCAAATGCATTTACAGATTACAACCTTTATTTAATGGTTAATATTTTGATATGAATTTACTGTATTTTTATAGCATTTACACTCTACACAGTAGGAAAACAAAATAATACCGGTTTTGACCAGCAGCGACGAGGCAGCTCCATTGGGAGGGGGCGGGGCCGGGTGGGAGGGGGCGGGCGGAGGGGGCGGGGCCAGGAGAAGGGGCGGGGCTAAAACCTGCACTTTTTTCAAATCGAAATGTTGACAGCTATGCTCACAGCGCGGCCGTCAGCGCGCGGCCCAGAGAGCGCCGCTGGCTCTGCGGCTCTGCAGCTGCATGCTTCTCCGGGAGTCCGGTTGGATAATGCCATGTAAAAAGTCGCATGCCTGACATATCGGCATGTAACTCGAGAACCGAGGCACGGTTTTTGGCGATCCAGATGGCATTCGAACGGCAACGAATAGCGCTTTAATTTATATGTTCGGCGAAAAATGCAGCCCGAGCCTTCAGATGCTCGCAAAGGGCCGTGAAACTGAAACTGAAACTGAAAAACAGTGAAACCCCGGACATTTCGATGAATTAATAAAACCCCCCGGACAGGGCGTGAAAAGAGGACATGTCCGGGCAAAAGAGGACGTTTGGTCACCCTAGACTAAACACCGTTCGCAATTATGCCACAATAATGTGGAACACCCTACCCACAGCCGTAAAAGCATGTGAATCCCTACCCTCCTTCAAAACCGCTCTCAAAGAGCACCTACGAGTGGCTGGAATTAGAAACCGGCCGCCGCAAATACCCCACACCCACCCACCCACCCAACCCCCTCCAATGTACAGTTTCTTCCCCTTCGGATGTATATCTTTTTTATGATCTCTTTCTTACACAGTACTGTATATTTGTATGTCTTGTATGCAGTGTTGGGACTAACGCGTTACAAAGTAACGCGTTACAGAAACGAAGTTACTTTTTGCCGCAACTAGTACTCTAACGCATTACTTTTGAAATTCAGTAATGCTACTTACGTTACTGAATGGTTTGTTAGTTCGTTACTGCGTTCTTTTTATGTAGATTCATAGCGAGCGTCCTTATTTCGCCTGCGTTTGTTTTGTTTACTGTAGACTGAAAGGCGCTATATAAAACGAAGTATTATTATTATTATTATTTCTTTCCGTAGCCTCATTCTGTTTTCGCACTTCTGATTGGCCACTGACGTTCTGAAAGAAATAGGCGCTCTCTACAGTAAACAACAAGAGGACGCTCGCTATGAATCTACATAATAAGAACGCAGTAATAATAACGAACTAACAAACCATTTAGCAACTACTTTAGAGATAATTAATATACAACATGGAAACGAGATAAAGAACATGTTTGAAGGGCTGCTGGAGTCAACTGGACTAACGTTACATCTCGACCACCGCAGACTGGTGACGGTGAGTGCAATGTGTTCACTGAAACTCAAGATCAACGGATTTTGATAAATATAGTCCTTTCATGCACAATTGATATCCTAACTATTCTAACGTTGCAATGCTTTGATAACAACGCTGCAAGATGGTTATGAATGAATTAATGAATGGATGAATGAATGAATGAATGAATGAAAACTTTATTTAACAGATTGCAGAATGGGTACAATACAGTACGGCTCAATACATACAATTGTTAAGGGGATGCAGACCTGAGAAAGACGTTTGTCTTGTTTCCATCAGGGTCCCCCATTTTCAATTCATATAGACATTTATGACACACAACATACATGACATTTATGGCATAGGGACATATAGGTATTTAGTACTGATACATTTGTGAAATAAGCGGTATTCAAATATACAGTACTGTTACCCCTAGATCCTGACAGAGTATATACATATGATGGGGAGGGGACTGTACATTAGGAGGGGGTGGGTGGGTGGGAGAGAAATATACATACAGCGGGGAGGGAATATATAATGAAACGCTCTAGACCACATTGCTTAGCAGAGTTCGGTGATGTGAATGGAAACTGTCAAGTTGATCAACCGATTTTGAGTATATGGGGCATGGGACTTGAGCAATTTATTTTTTTTATTTTTTTTTAAATAACTAAATAGTTACTTTTCACAGTAACTCATTACTTTTGGGTGTAAGTAACTAGTACAGTAACGAAGTTACTTTGAAATGAAGTAACTAGTAAAGTAACTGAGTTACTATTTTTCAGTAACTAGCACAACACTGCTTGTATGTCATAAATGTCTTGATGAATTGAAAATGGAAGACCCTGATGTAAACAAGATGAAAGTATTTTTCTTGTCTGCATTCTCTTAGCAGTTGTTTGTATTGAGCGTACTGTATTGTACCCATTCTGCAATCTGTTAATAAAGTTTTCAATCAATCAATCAATCAATCAATCAATCAGGTTAGCTTGATGTGACGGAGCATAATGTAATTCACGCATATGGCCGTCTTCAGTTATCTCCCATGGACACGTGCAGCACTCTAGCAATTGACCAGCTAGCTTAATTTAACAAAGAAACAAATAATTAAATAAACATAGGGCCAGCTTAGCCTGTCGAAATAGCAAATAGTGTCATTCCACATACCTGTTGTGTCTATTTGCTCATATCCCCAGTTAGCTTGAATGCGCACGTGTAGCATTTAGCTATTGTCCAGCTAGCTTGGTTAAACAAACCTAGGTTAGCCTAGCCTGTTACGATAGCACACAGTGTCATTCAACGTAATTGTTCAGCTAGCTGGAGTGAGTACATGTCAGCTAGTTTCACATACTCCTTCACCCTTAACACTTTGGATGCCACGCCCGCGGGTTGAATGCCCATCACGAGAATATTCGTTTTATTCTGTTTTTTTTTATTAGCGATCTGAAATCATATTGCATCAAGCAAGCCTACCGTTGGAGTTCCAGGCACCCCCGGCGCTCAGATGTGAAAAAAGCGCCCCTTATCGTCTCCCAGATGGTAAATCACCCTTTTGGATTGGACTCAATGAAAGTGAATGGGAGAAAGGATTTCTGACTCCACATTTTATTTCTCACTGATGTAACCGGGGTCTACCAGAGTTCATTCTGGAGCCGCTGAGCCGCGAGGATTATGTGTTCTACTGTATACACGGTTGATCAATACAATTATCGATTTTTTTCGAATGGTGATCAGGAATTGGAATATACCATTTGGATACCATCTGATGTCAGGTAAGGAAACTATGTTATCAGTCTTAGGATAATCAGACTCGTTTTCACGGAGATATAAGCTTTTATGTGATTATGTGATATGGCTGATTGACTGTAAAAGCCATCAGGAAATAAGAGCAGCGATTATCAGCGCGCGGCACGAGCGTGCATGCGCACACATACTATCGATCATCTAGCGTTTATTTGAAAACGATTCATAAATAGGCCGACAAATGACAACGTTCTGGAATATTCCAGTAAAAGACGATTATCATAGAATGGGTTGCTTTTTCCGCGAAACCAAGTGATTTTCAAAATGCTATCAAACGGAAATGAAGCGATAAAAAAACAATCTGCCTTGACAATGTTGACTGGAAAATGAGTCTTTGATAAGCGACGGGCAGATTAGACACATAGCCATAATTTAAAACATAGATTAGGCGATATTAAATTAACATTGGAGCGGATTTGGGCATTCAAGGGACTAATACGGAATTAACCTCTGGCGCTCAAAGTGTTAATAGCAGCCATATCTGACGGTGTTCTTCTTCCTTCATTTTCACAGTGAGTCTGGCTAGGTATAGCAAAGTTGGGCAAACTTCCACAACCGGGCCATGACCTCTCGATATTTCCCTCTCTGAGCTAGCACTTCGGGCGTGAAGTCATCGAAAATGGCCACTTTACAATCACCAATGTGTAATTGACCTCTCCTGGAGCAGGTCGACCGCATAAACAGCTCCTTCATGCGTAGACTGTGAAGCCTCGCAACGATGGGTCTAGGCGCCCGGTTCCCATCGGACCTCGCCGGGCCAGTTCTGTAGGCCGTCTCACACAATGGAGGGCTAGCCAAAACGTCAAGGCCCACAATCTGCTGCAACACACTGGGTCATGGATTCCACGGGACGGCTCCCTTCGGACCCCTCCGGGACTCAATACGGATGTTGAAACGTCTCTGCAGATCGTAGCTTGCATCCCGGCCATTTCCGACTGCTTATCGAGCAAGGCCCCCTCCAGGCTTAGTAGTCTCTCGGCCTGTCTGGATGTTTCCTCGGTTAGGGATATTATTTCAGACGAATTAGCCGTGGCCATTGAATTCAGCGATTCCACTCTGTCCATGACCAAATCAATTGATGTCCTGATTTCCAACGTAACCTTTTGTCCAAAGCTCTCGAATAGCTCCTTTACCGTCCTGGCCGATTCAACCGCAGCTTCAGCTATTAGCCTGCAAATTGTATCAAGGCTTGTGTCGTTCAGTTCGACCGAGGGGGACACGGCTAGCAGACTGCTTCTTTCGACACGCTAGCAGACTGCTTCTGAATTAAAAAAATAAAATAAATAAAGACTAATGGGTAAAAGTGTGATAAAATAACGTACTTTGGGGAGCTTAGGTGAAACATGTCCTCACACCCTATGCCGCCTGGCCACGCCTCCCTATATCTGTGATAATTGGAGGAGACGCTGCTTCCTCTATTCATAGACTCAAACTGGATACATGTGTTGTTTTGAGATTCCAAATATGTATTATTGTTTGTGTTCAAGGATCTTTGTCTAAATGTGAATACAAATAAATATATTAAAATAAAATGTGTGTGACTAAGCTATCCACAATTTTTTACCATGTTACGTGAATCAGTTTAGAAGTTATGCACCTTTTTGTTCTAGGCCACACCCCTTTTTTGCTAATTGTCATGAACTGGTACAGACCAGATGTGCGGCTCCAGAGGAGTCAGTGACACGTCTGGGTACCCACACCCAGTGGAGCACTGAGGTGGTAAATGGAGGTTGACAGATTTGTATGGACACACCCCAAGCTAAGCTATCCCACCCATCCCAATACAAGCCCTTTTCATTCTGAAGCCATGACTTTACCTTTAACAGGTCGCCAGGTGGAAATAATTCCCCCACGGACCCTCGTCTCTGAAAATGGAGCCCTTCAGCCCCAACTGCACAGAGCCAACACATCTTGCTGACTCATACCAACAAAGCGTTTCGCAACACGTTTTACATATGCAGTAGTAGGCTATTTCTGGAACATGGTAAATGTTACTGTACTACTGTGCATCGCCAGGCATGTTTTGGAGCCAAAGGCTTACATTTATACCATATATATAATCAAGTAGGAGAAGACTCCCAACAAATTTCAGGTGCACGTGCGAAAAGCAATAATAAGCAAGTGAACCGTGGAAACCCATGGAACGTTTTAATCCAATGATCCTTGTATTCCTCTCTCGTGGCGTCACAGTGTGTAAGATATTATGGTCAGGTAACATGGCACTTTATACATTATGAGTCCTATTCATCATATGGTAATGTGTGGTAATCCTATGGTAATAGGGACTGGTGCCTAAATCCGTAACGCCTGAACGAGCACATGGATTTGGTGGCAGACTTTTTGAATATACATGTACACTCCCTTCAGTCTGTCATGTCCTGTGTGTATGTCTGTGCATATTTATATTTGTGTCTTCCATGGAAACATGTGCTTGCGAAAGCTGAAGCAAATCCACTGGGAATTCCACAATAGAAAATACAGAGTACTCCCCCAAACTCTACACCAGGCACTCCCAGCGATGTTGATATGTGTATCTTCTCGAAATGTAGGTGAACAGACAAGAATGGGAAGAAAGGAAGAAATGTATCCCCCTTGTGATTTTTGCATCAAGTCAACGATTGATATAGTAAAGATGATGAGCAAATGGACGATGTCAGGGCAATATCCAGTTATTGGATACTAACAATATCGTTGCCTAGAAACAAGCCATCATAAACAATGTTGTTTTATGTGATGCATCTCTTGTCAGTTTAGCTGAGGCATCAGCCCATGTCACCCCACTTCTCAGGGACCTGCACTGGCTCCCCATGGCCGCTTGAATCCGCTTCAAGGCCCTCGACCTGGCATATCGTGCGGCGAAGGGAACGGCTCCCGCCTACCTCCGGTCAAGTTCAAGTTTAAGTTTCTTTATTAGTTGTCATACAAAAATACAGAATAGCCTCTCCCTGAACGTCAGCAAAACAAAAGAGATGATTGTGGACTTTAGGAGGTCGGGGGTCAGGGACTACAGCCCCCTCAGCATCGACGGGGCACCGGTCGAGAGAGTGAACCGTTTTAAGGACCTCGGAGTCCACATATCCGAGGACTTGACATGGACCACACACATTGACAGTGTAGTGAAGAAAGCACGACAACGCCTCTACTTCCTTAGGCGCCTAAGGAGGTTCAACGTGAGTCAGAAGATCCTTAAGAACTTCTACTCATGCACAATAGAGAGCATCCATACAGGCAATATCACATCCTGGTTTGGGAATAGCACTGCACAAGACCGCAGCAGACTACAGAGAGTGGCCCGCTCAGCCGAACGCACAATTGGAGGTGGGCTTCCCACTCTCCAAGACATTTACAACAAGCGTTGCATGGGTAAGGCTAAGAGAATAATCAAAGACTCTAGCCACCCAAACAACTGCCTCTTTGAACTGCTGCGGTCAGGCAAGCGATACCGGAGTCTCATGGCAAGCACAGAGAGACTCAGAAGGAGCTTCTATACCCAGGCCATCAGGATGCTCAATGACAATCAATGAAAATAACACTATGTAAAAAACCATCAAATACACTCGCAGCACACACATCCACATGTACACACTCACTTTAATAAACAACTCACTGTAGCACCCACTTGACCCACTTTAGACACTTAAAGGAAAACTCCAACATTTTGGGAAATTAGCTTATTTAACATCTTCCCTGGAGTTAGACAAGAAGATACATACCTTTTTTGTCTCTGTGCGTGCATTTAGCTTAGGGAACAGTCGCTCCGTTAGCATAGCTTAGCTTCATCACTGGAAGTGAGGCAGGACAGTAGCGTGACGTTCCCTACAGGTTTGTTGATATTCTCATTCCTTCAAAGGATCCAAACCGATTGAAGTTTATGGATACCATGACTTAAAATCCTCTTACCTTGACGATTAAAAGCCTCCCCAATTTAGAAAACAGTAATCCAATGGCTGGTATTGATAATATACTACTAACTACTGGACGCGCTGGAGCTAACCGGAGCTAACGCAGAACAGGAGGATGGTAAAGCAAATATAATGACTTCCTTTCTGGGGTTTTCAAAATAAAAGTGCGATGTTTATAGCAGCGGAAAATGTTTATTTTGTACATTATCTAACGTTAACACGAACCTAAACTAACTTTAGGTTAGTTGTAACGTTAGTTTAGGTTCGTGTTAACGTTAGTATTATCAATACCAGCCATTGAATTACTGTTTTCTAAATTGGGGAGGCTTTTAATCGTCAAGGTAAGAGGATTTTAAGTCATGGTATCCATAAACTTCAATCGGTTCGGATCCTTTGAAGGAATGAGAATATCAACAAACCTGTAGGGAACGTCACGCTACTGTCCTGCCTCACTTCCAGTGATGAAGCTAAGCTATGCTAACGGAGCGACTGTTCCCTAAGCTAAATGCACGCACAGAGACAAAGAAGGTATGTATCTTCTTGTCTAACTCCAGGGAAGATGTTAAATAAGCTAATTTCCCAAAATGTTGGAGTTTTTATATTAAATATATTATATATATTTATATTTATTGGTATACTGGTATATCTGTATATTTTACCTCATTGCACCTCACCACCACAAGGTGGCACCACAAGCTAAGCTAAGTTGTACCTCATCACATTGTACTGTATTGTACTGTATGGGAACTCAGTTACCTTTCTCTACTCTGCACTGTATATTGTATTGTACATATGTATATTGAAAATGTTTGTTTTGTTTACGTACTTGACTTTCTATTCTTTACTTATATTATACTTTTTATACTTATCCTTTTTATATAGCACACTCTCAGGAGCAAAAACGGAAAGAAGCATTTCATATAAAAGTATCCTGTATTTCTATATGACAACTAATAAAGAAACTTGAAACTTGAATACTTTTATATGAAATGCTTTTTCCTGTTCTGCTCCTGAGAGTGTGCTAGATAAAAATAAAATAGATAAGTAAAAAATAGAAGTCAAAAGTATGTAACAAGTGTAAACAAAAGTGTTCAAACAAAAGTGTTCAATATACATATATACAATATACAATACAGAGTAGAACAAAATTTGTAACTGAGTTACAATACAATATAAAGTACAATGCAGAATGGGATGAGGTACAATTTAGGGTAAGGTGCAATGAGGTATGAGTTGTAGTGCAAATCTCTTTACCAATGAATATAAATATAAAGTGTATTAAAGTGTCTAAAGTGGGGAGTTTTGGAGAGAGTTCCAGTCATTTGCTGCAGCAAAATGAAAGGAATTCTGGGGCCTTGGTGTGGGCCTTGGTGCGGGCCTTGGTGCAGGCCTTGGGAATAGATAAAGTAATGCGATCACTGGACCTCAGGTGGTAGTTGTAATGGGAAAGGTGCAGGAGGCTGGAGAGGTATTGAGGTGTATTTCCTAGTAGTAAAAAAACCAGCGTCACTTTAAGAGACCCAGTCGCAGATACATATCGCCAGTCATCATTCTTTTTGCTGAAGGAGGCAACGTTGCTGACATTGCCATGTTGCATTAGAGTCACACAGGGGGGGAACAAGGGGCCATAATCTAGGACATGCTGTCTGAAATAATTGGAAACAACTTCAGATAATCGACTATGAGCCGGAGAACTCTTCCTTAACACATTCCCTGCCACGCAATTTGAGCATCTTATACCACTCTCTGCCAGCACTGTAAGCCTATGGAGATGTTCACCTTCTTTGCAGGGCTATAACTTTTTTAATTGTATTGCTAAATTGACATTACTATGGCCCGTTCAACATCGATTATCTATCGTTCAGGATGTAGGAACGTTTTACTTTTTCATTCATAGATTCATACGAAAATACCGTCTAGAATATAAATATGTTTTTATCGTTTTCTGCAGTAATTCCTAGAAGGTGAGATATAGGCATAAACGCATATATAGATTATCAAATGCCGTTTGTTGGCGATACACGCTATATTAAAAATGTCAACTGTACATGATCCTAAACGTTATGACTGATCATGCGTGGATGAACGGGGGGGGGTCATTTATAATTCCGTGATCATCAGTAAATGCTTTATGTAGTATGGGTGATATATTGATCAGAGCAGTTTGCATGGATAATAATAAACAAACGCGCTGAAATGACGTCAGTGTTCTCTTACCGTTCGACGATGAGACTGGAGGAAAAAGATCCCACTTATTTGACGGCGATCTCCTAAATCCATTTCCGGTTTGTATAATCATAATAAACGGCCAAATCGAATCGATTATTGCGTTATGGCAGCGATCGCTACACACGGACGTGTGTATACAGTCCCGCAACAATATGCGAGTGCCGGACACATTTCCCAGACGCACCGATATCGACACGTCCATTTCCGGTTTGGCAACTCGCCGATCATCCACCAGGTGGCAGTATTGAAGCGTTGCAGAGTTGTGCATGCTCCCACTGCATCAGACGAGGCTCCGTGAGGGAATTATGAATAACATGGCGAAAAAATGAAATATGATCTCAATAACGTTGTACGCCGTGGATTGGCAGAATTCGCATGAACTTGAAACACGTCGTAAGCCGTTTCCGGCGTGGGATGTGTTAAGACGGGGCGATGCTCTCAAACCAGCTCGATCTCACTCACACGCTCAACCTTAGGACAGGCTCAGATCCCCGAGCCCACCGCAACTCATACCAGCTAAACGAACTGTGGCAATGGATTTGGAACATTAAGACTGCAGTCACTTAGCAACAAGGTTGATGCAATTGAGTAATTGGGCAAATGAAGAATAAAAACATCAAGATACACAATTATGTTATGAGCCATAGACTGCAAGGCTAACATAACAAAATGTCTTTGGACACGATTTGATGGTTTCTGAATGTAAGCTACCTTGAACATATAATATAGATTTACACATGTATTTGTTGTTTTAGTAGTATTTCAAAGATGTACTAAGATCCTTGATCATTTCAAATGAGGACCACCGTAGACTCAACTCTGTATAATTACTTAGAATATGCATAGAATTTAGTGGTTGAGTTTAAAGGAAGACTCTGTAATGTCATCCAACAGCGACCTCTAGGCAAAAAATGGCAATGTGGTACTGCGGTTTGTTTACAGTTTTTGTTTTTGTCTGATGTGTGGATTGGATTGGGGTATAGGGGAGGGGTTGCTATTGCTAGCCACACCTCAGGCTCTACCATGAGAAGGAATTCAGTATAATAAGTTAACCCACATGTCAGACCAAAACAAAAAAGGAAACAAAGCTCAAAACCAAGAGGAGCACTTTTGCCTAGAGGTTGCTTTTTGACGGCATTACAGATGATACCTTTAAGGCCAGTAACGTGGTGGGGGTGGAGCTGGACTCTCTGGCGGTGGTGTCAGAGAGCAGGAGCCTTGCTAAGCTCCACGCCATCATGGACAACCCCTTCCACCCACTACACGCGGACTTGGCTGATAGAAGGAGCACGTTCAGTGTTAGACTAAGATTCCCAAGATGAGAGAGGCTGCTGGGAAACAAGATGGCTGCCTGAACTAAGAGCTCTACACTGTCTCAGTGATTAATTTAGCAATTCTTACCCCCACTCAAGGACAATTTCAATAATTTTGTTTAGACTTAAATTAAGTAAAGGCTTTTGATAAAACGTGGTGATTTGCAAGATGGCAACAACAAGGAAAGGCCAGCGAAACAAACCAGATGTCGACAACCAAACAATTGAAACAGACAACGACCCCACTCTGGTCGAAATTATGTCAGAGTTAAAATCTCAACGCATTGCAATATTGGGCCGATTAGACGGTATCGATACTCGTCTGGAAAAGGTGACAAACCAAGTATCGGCGATTAAAGAAGGACTGACTAAAACAAACAAAGCAGTCGACAAACACAAGCAGCGGCTGGATGAAGCAGAAGAGAGGATTTCTACACTAGAAGACACCCTGCAAACAACCCAGCGAGAGTTACACCGAGCCGAAAAGACATTAAAAACAATGGAGATGAAAACGGATGAATTAGAAAACAGAGGGAGGAGGAAAAACCTGGTTTTGCTGGGGCTTCCAGAGAAATCGGAGGGTGACCAAACTCTACCTGAGTACATTCAGCACAAACTACCCAACTGGCTCAAGCTTTCATTGGAAAAAACACTTGAACTGGAACAAGTGTTCCGCCCAGCGCGACCACAATCACAACCACACGCTGGGAAATATCCCAGACCAGTCCTAATCCGCTTTTTACAAATCGGGGACAAAGAGCTGATCCTACAAGCAGCAAAGAAGTCTACAATCACAGAGGGGGAAGCCAAACTCACCATTCGCCAGGACCTGCCCGCAGAGGTGCGTCGAAGACGCAGAGAATTCGACCGGATGACCAAGATATTCATCGAAAAGGGCATGTTTAGAGGATTTGCATACCCTCACCGGCTTCGAATCCTCCATAAAAGCAAAATTGTCCTGTTTGACGATCCAAAAGAGGCAGAATCATTCGCCGACGAGCTGGACTGAGGTTTGCCTCGTAAACCGTTACCCGTGGTGGAGGTAAGAAGATGACATTTACGTTTTTTTTTGTTTGTTTGCACCCCCTCATTATGACTGTTATAATACGGACAAATCATTTGACTTTGAAACCCCAGAGGAAGGGGTATTGATTTGCCAATACAGTCGCGATCGGCTGTTTTCTTTATTTTCTCCTCAATGTGTATTTACTGTCTGGCAGTGGTACTTCCTGCAACAACGTGTGACGTCATACGGACGATACCATGACTAAAGGAAGGGAGGGGGGTACAAGGAATGGCACGAATTTAACATGCATTTGTTTTGCACTGATATTTTTCTCTCAAACATTAGAAGGTCACAATGACTGAATTTTTTTTTATCCACTTTTTCTCCCATTTTCTATATTTTCTCCCATCCCAATTTCGTATCATCCAATTCAACCCTCCCCTGTCACGAACGCTGTTTCTTGCCTCCCACAAGCCGGCTGCAATGTGGACTAAGTCATACATAGCACAAGTCCCCTCCGGTACTTGAGGTAACAGCAGTCGCATCTTTTCACCTGCGCAGCTCGATCTCTCAGTGGCGAGGAGTAACGCGTGGGAGGCTCACGCTGCCCCCGACACTTCCTGATTCTACTGCGCAGGCGCACCAACCGACCTGTAGGAGTCGCTGTCCACAACGCCCGATCCCCACCCATCAGTTTCCCACCCCCTAATACGGCCAATGTGTATTAGTATGAACGACCAGCTAAACTGAAAGCAATGTGGAGCGCTGGACTCGAACAGGCGAGCCCAGCGTCTCCGCATTCTTGGCGAGCGCCTTGCCCACTACGCCACGTAGCCGCACACAATGACTGAATGTTAAAAAGTATGTGGAGAGGAGAACTCTCAGCAGTATAATAAAAATAAAAAAAAGAAGAAAGAAAGTCTGCCTAATAAGAAACACCCCTCCCCATTCAGTAATATCAGGTGACCAACTCATATTTAACAACATGGGGGGAAGTGAAGAGGGGAGGGGGTGTAAAGAGAAATACAAATAAATAAAAGGAAGTTATTACACTGAAGACAAGAGCTCCAGGGGCCAATATAAGACAGATTTAATTCTTTTTCAGTTATTTAGTTTTTTCCATTATTGTTTCTCTATGGCCTACTAGGAGTAAGGGGGTAAATGTCGTGGTTCAGAAAACCATGGCTGGGGTGGGTTGATGCATTTCATGTATGTTTTTTATTCTATGTATGTGTATTCTATGTATGTTTTGTGTTCCATGTTTTTGTTTTTTGGTCATGTTTATTAATAAAAGCAACAGCAATATTTTCGAGGCAAATGTATACAGTCACAGATAATCCTCAAAGATTGCACCAACTACCATGTCAGATATAATAATAAATTCGTGGAACATTAAAGGCTTGGGAAATCCTATTAAAAGGAAAAAAATGTTATCCCTTCTAAAAGAAAACAAAGTAGATGTGGCTTTTTTACAAGAAACATATTTGTCAGACACTGAACATGCAAAGTTAAAAAGAGAATGGGTAGGTCAGGTCTATTTCTCATCATATAAAAGTCATAGCAGAGGAACGGCTATTTTGATTAACAAAACAATACCATTTACAGTAGAAAAAACAATTACAGACCCAAACGGACGGTTTTTCTTGGTTTCAGGCTGCATTTGGGGAACATCCATTACTTTTTTGAACATTTATGCCCCCAATGCCGACGAACCCACATTTATGTCTGACATGGTGTTGCTGTTCAATGAAAACTGTAAAGGTTTTGGAGTGATGGCGGGAGATTTTAACCTGACAATGACAGCATTGGATAAGTCTAGTCAAACTAACCATAGCTCCAAATCCTCAAAAGTTCTTCAAGGGTTATGTGCAGAAAGTGGCCTAATTGATGTCTGGCGTGAATTACATCCAGGCATTAAAGACTACAGCTTCTTCTCAAATGTACATAACTCATATAGTAGAATAGACTATGCCTTTATTTACTCAAAATATATATACATGATAAAGGAATGTGAAATTAGCCCAATCATTTTATCAGATCATGCCAGAATATGCCTGACTATTCAGTTTAATAGGAACAACTCGTTCACCAAACAATGGAAATTTGATAATTCATTACTCCAAGATGAAGAATTTAAATTAAAAACGCGAACATGGATTACAAACTACATAAAGGAAAATAATTACCCCCTCATTGACCTTAACATTATCTGGGAGGCTGCAAAAGCCACTTTAAGAGGACTAATAATTTCATATGGTTCATTTAAAAAGCGAGTAAAAAGAGCACAAGCACAAGAACTTGAGAGAGAAGTAATAAGATGTGAAGCACTTCATAAGACAGCATCTACAGAGGACAATTGGAGACAATTAATTGTGGCCAGGGCCAAATTAAACCTTAATATTTCAAATGAAATTACAACAAAAATGAATTACGTTAGACAAAAGCATTACGAATTTGGCAATAAACCAAGTAAATTACTGGCCCATCAATTAAAGAAAGAACAAACTGAAAGAACTATTAAAGCAATTAATCTCAATGATAATATAACATATCAACCTAAAGAGATTAATCAAGCTTTCTTTGAATTCTACAATACACTTTACAAATCTCAAAGTTCTCATTCACAAGAACAACTGGACCAGTACTTACAAAATAAGAAATTGGCAAAATTGTCTGAATTAGACCAGCAATACCTTAACTCATCGTTTACAAAAGAAGAGGTTCTGGCCACAATTAAGTTAATGCCCATAAATAAAAGCCCAGGACCAGATGGTTTTTCTGCTGAATTTTATAAAGAATTTTGGACTGAACTTCATCCCATTTTTATGGCAATGATGTATAATTTCTGTCACAACAGAATACTCCCTCAATCAATGAACCTAGCACATATCACAGTATTGCACAAAAGTGGCAAAGATCCTTTAAATTGTTCATCATATAGACCTATTAGTCTTTTAGATCACGATTACAAGATTATAACCAAATTATTAGCAAAAAGACTAGAAGATATTTTGCCTAAATTGATTAGTCCAGACCAATCAGGTTTCATAAAAGGGAGATATTCTGCTGACAATATAAGGAGACTTTTGAATGTAATAAATCATTTGGACACCAGTCGGAGCCCTTCTCTGCTCCTATCACTGGACGCAGAGAAGGCCTTCGATAGGGTTGAATGGAACTTTCTTTTTTCTATACTTGACAAGCTTAATATGGGACCGAACTTTATCGCTTGGATTAAAGCAATCTATAAAAATCCTAAAGCAGCTGTCATTACCAATGGAGCTTCCTCTGATTTTTTTGCACTAACGAGAGGGACAAGACAAGGATGCCCACTGTCGAGTTCACTCTTCGCGATGGTGATTGAATTGCTGGCGTCATGTGTATGAGACAATATTAACATTAAAGGACTGAAAATGAATAAGGAGGAACATAAAATATCCTTATACGCAGATGACATTATTTTATACATAAAAGACCCAGAACAGTCCTTATCACACTTATATAACGAAATAGAACAATTTGGAAAATACTCTGGATATAAGTTAAACTTTAATAAATCAAATGCTTGTCTCCTGCATATGACCCCAACCGAAACGATGTATAAAACATATCCTTTTAATTGGTCTCCAGAAGGGTTTAAATATTTGGGAATAAACATTACACCGCAACTAGAGAACTTGTACAGGGAAAACTATTGTCCTCTTATAGAAAAGATAAAAAATGATTTGTGTAAATGGTCCACGCTCCCATTATCTCTGCTGGGAAGAATAAATGTAATAAGAATGAACGTCCTTCCCAGACTAAATTTCCTTTTTCAAATGTTACCATGAATAGACCCATCTCAAAATTTATTTGGTGCAACAAAATGCCTAGGATAAAGTTATTGACACTTATGAAGCCAGAATCCATGGGAGGTCTCGGTCTCCCCAACCTCCAACATTTTTGGTCAGCCCAATTAAGAAATGTACTGTCATGGTCGTTGGGAAGACGGGACTCTTGTAGTGGTTTCAGCTAGAAGCTAAATTTGTTGACCCGTTACCATTGGACTCTCTCATATTTATAAAACAATTTAAAAAGATAAGAAACATAGGTAATTGTTTCACTGTTTTTAACACACTATGTGCTTGGAAGGACTGCTCAAAAAAACTGGGTATCACCAATTGTACCTCCATACTATCCTATCTATCACAATCATGATCTAGATAAACATCTAAGATCAATTAATATACTCAAATGGGCTCAGTTGGGGATAAGTCAATTCAAATACCTGTTTCACACAAATATGCAGTTAAAATCATTTATGGATTTAAGAACAGAATATGCCATCCCAAATACTGATTTCTTTAAATATTTACAAATGAGAAACATTATACACATACTGAGAAGAGAAAATAAACTAAGACTAGAATTACATGAAATAGAAGAAATACTAATGTCATCGACCACAATTAAAGGTAAAATTTGTGAATTGTATGACATCTTCTCCAAAGAATGTCACTCATCTTTTTTGCCTTTGTTGAGGATCTGGGAGACAGACCTAACCATGAAATTTGAAGAAAATACATGGCTAAATATTTGTGATAGAATACACTTTCCATTTACAAGTAACAAAATCAAAGAAGCTAATTTTAAATGTATCCATAAATTGTATCTAACTCCAATAAAAATGCATAAAATGTCTAGAGATAATTCAATAAACTGTCCTAGATGTAAAACTAACGAAGGAACATTTCTACACATGTTTTGGCACTGTGATAAACTAAAACGATTCTGGAATTGTATTCATTCATTCACAAAATCTGTATTAGAAACGGAATTTGACTTGTCTCCATGTGCCTACTTACTAAATGAATTACCAGAGATCCAGATGGATCCAAAAAAATATAGACTGCTGATTGTTATAACATACTTTGCCAAGAAATGTATTCTCCTGTTTTGGAAAAATGACTCTTCGCCCACTTTTGAGATGTTTCAAGATCAGATATCCCAGCTTCTTCCATTGGAGAGATTGGTCTCCGCTGTTTTCTCGATTGAGCAGGGGGGCTGTTGATTGATACGGCTAGTGGCGGTATGTGAATATATCCGCATGCTGTCGCTGGCCGTGTCGATTGGTGGTTTTGCTGTTTGGTTGGGGGAGGGGTGGGGGCCGGGGGTCTTGGGGTGTCTATCCCTGGTTGTGTATTTTTTGGAGGTGGGTTTCCCTAGTGGAAGAAGTTGTACAACAGACGCGTAAGAGGCCCGTCTGTTGTATAACAATGATGTTGTTGTTGTCATTGCTGTTATTATTTATTATTGTTTATTTAAAAATACGTATGAGAAAAAATAAACAGTGTAAACAATATCATTAACTCTGAATATAAAAATATGAGAAAAGCAAACAAGACGCGGTCTCGGACTGGTGGGGGCCCCTGATTCGAGGTCTTGGTGAGTCGGAGTGTTAAAGAGGCATGATGCTCTGGTTCGCTGGGGCGCCGGATTTGGGGTCCTCACGGGGTGGGGACCTTGGTTGTCGATACTGGAGATGACGGATGCTCAGGTAATCTCGCCTTATGGTACATACATGTGGATATATATGTATATATATATATGTATGTATATATATATATATATATATTCTTATTAATTTATATATTTAATTTATAAATGACTTTTATTTTTCATTATTCTGATTTAACTGATGGTCTTGTCGTTATTATTATTATTATTATTATTATTATTATTATTATTATTATTATTATTATTATTATTATTATTATTATTATTGTTATTGTCCTGTGATGTCTTGTTTATTAGTATTGTTATTGTATTGTGTTGTCTTGTTTCATGTTGAAAAGGGAAAATAAAGAAAAACTGTGTAAAAAAAAAAAAAAAAATCCCAAGATGCAACACTGAACGGCACAGGAAGTCCTTAATTCCGACAGCCATCAGACTTTATAACGCATCACTGAGCACAGGGTGACAGTACAGTCTGGCATAATCTTCCTGAACCTTTACTTAGTACTGTACATTTGACTGTATATTTCTGTATATTTTTGGCTGTATATATTTTATATTTTAGAATGTATATACATATCAGAATGTATTATTCTTATTTTTATTCTTATTTGTGACTTTTGTTTTTGATTACCTAAATGTTTACTGTGAGCGATCTGTAGTGCTGAATTTGGATAAATAAAGTATTTATATTCTATTCTATTCTATTCTATTCTAAGAGGTCCTCATTCCATCCGGACAGTGATGAGGACCTCTTAACCTCAACAGTTATTTTCCTTAACTATATCTGATTTGGGATTTCGGACCTCGAATTGTTTGCACTGTAGATATATATTTTTGGTTTTGACCTTGACACTTGGGACTGCTACTTTGATTTTGGAACACTGACTTCGACCGAACGATGCTGGTGAGCCTGCTCGCCAGCTCTGCCTAGTTAGCTTAGTTTGGCTGTTTCACGGCCTGCTGCTGTTGGTAGCTAGCTTCTAGCGCGGTAAACATTGGCATAGCGTTGCCCTGTGTTTCACCATGGCGGCACTTTGGCTAGGGTGACCAAACGTCCTCTTTTGCCCGGACATTTACTGTTTAATTGATTTACTTTTGTTTAGTATTTTTGTATTCATTGTGTGCTACAGTGCTATTATTCTCAACACCATTGTAATTGTAAATTAATATACTACATGGTCTACTATGAACCTTTAAGTGTTTGGAGTAGAACAAAATCACTCACCAGTCTTACAGATAGGACAACATAGTTCGGGTTCATACTCAGGATCCACGCATTCTGTCTGAGGGCAAGCTGCCACAGAGCACAGCACCTCTCCGCTCGGCTCACAGCGGCACTTCTCGCACGGAGACACCTAAAACGGCAAGAAGGAGACTAGTCAACGCGGCCTCATACAGCACACATAGACAATATCACACACACAAACACACAACACCAACTGCCTATTCCTTTGTTGTCATCAGAATTGCATTGCCCGGTCTAGACGGTTAAACGAAAATTTTCTGTACATAGGGCCCTATGAAATCCGTTTTAACAGTGCAGTTCAATTAATTGTTTTATTCAGTTCAGTTCAATGCAGTTCAACTGCCAGTGCAGTGCAATAACTAAATAATTATTCAATTACAAAATAATAATTAGTTAAAAATAAATCAGAAATGTCATTTATTTCAAAGAGATGTCCGAAAAGGTTCATGCTTCTCCCCATCTCTGGCTGACATCACCATTTGTGATACATGATGGTTAGGCGCTTTGTGTTTTCCTCAGTGAGGGATTCTCTTTTGTCTGTCAGCAGCGTTTTGTACTTGCTGAAGTTTAAATATCAACATTATCTGGCCATCCTCAGTAAATACTATCAAACTCCTCTGACCTCATCTGGTCTTTCCAAAGACCAGAGATGGGACCGGCACCCGCGCACGCATGCATGCACTGCATTCCGAGAGAGAGAGAGAGAGAGAGATAGATAGAGAGAAAGAGACTCATTTACGTGCAACACGAGTCTGACTATTACGGAGCGCGCACTGCATTCCGAGAGAGAGAGAGAGATAGAGAGAGAGACTCATTACGTGCAACACGAGTCTGACTATTACGGAGCGCGCACTGCATTCCGAGAGAGAGAGAGAGATAGAGAGAGAGACTCATTACGTGCACGGCGAGTCTGACTATTACGGAACGCGCACTGCATTCCGAGAGAGAGAGAGATAGAGAGAGAAAGAGCATTAGGAGCTGTGCACACTGGCCGCAAGCGGGCGCGCGTCTCGCGGGCGGCAAGCTATCTTTTCCGCTTTGGTTGAATTCGAGGTGGCGCGGGAGGCGTGCGCCACGCGCATTCTCACAGAAATACACTCAATTTCTTTCTTTCTTTCTATCTCTTTCTCCCCCTCTCTTTCTTTCTCTCTCTTTTTCTCTCTCTCTTTATTCTCCCTTTCTTTTTTTCTTTCTTTCTTTCTTTCTTTCTTTCTTTCTTTCTTTCTTTCTTTCTTTCTTTCTTTCTTTCTTTCTTTCTTTCTTTCTTTCTTTCTTTCTTTCTTTCTCTCTTTCTCTCTCTCCAGTCTCTTTCTCCCCCTCTCTTTCTTTCTTTATCTTTTTCTCTCTATCTTTCAACATAATATGATGTTGTTCAACCAGCTAATGTGTCTGTATCTTTCCCAATGCAAATAAACCATATTACTATACTTAGTACCCCGCCCAACCCCCCCTGTCTGTCTATCTGTTATATCTGGTTGCCTGTCTGTCTGTCTGTCTGTCTGTCTGTCTGTCTGTCTGTCTGTCTGTCTGTCTGTCTGTCTGTCTGTCTGTCTGTCTGTCTGTCTGTCTGTTTGTTTGTTTGTCTATCTGTCTATATATCTGTTTGCCTGTCTGTCTGTCTGTTTGTTTGTTTGTTTGGCTATCTGTCTATATATCTGGTTGCCTGTCTGTCTGTCTGTCTGTCTGTCTGTCTGTCTGTCTGTCTGTCTGTTTGTCTATCTGTCTATATATCTGGTTGCCTGTCTGTCTGTCTGTCTGTTTGTTTGTTTGTTTGTTTGGCTATCTGTCTATATATCTGGTTGTCTGTATGTTTGTTTGTCTATCTGTCTATATATCTGGTTGCCAGGCTGTCTGTCTGTCTGTCTGTCTGTCTGTCTGTCTGTTTGTTTGTTTGTTTGTCTATCTGTCTATATATCTGGTTGCCTGTCTGTCTGTTTGTTTGTTTGTTTGTTTGTTTGGCTATCTGTCTATATATCTGGTTGCCTGTCTGTCTGTCTGTCTGTCTGTCTGTTTGTTTGTCTATCTGTCTATATATCAGGGCCCTATTCCCCGTACCTGGTTCAACTAAGTCGATCAAGAGTCCCATTATCCACATTCAATTAACCCGATGTTTGAATCCGGGATTTTCCTGTTCCTCGAACGCTGATTCAGTCTCGTTCATTTGAACCAGACTTGAGACTCAGGATAATTGCGCGCGGCCGCTTCAGCTGGAAAGACAGCAGATGTCGATCGCAGAAATCCTGATTTTCTAACGGCATTGATTGATTGATTTAAAACTTTATTAACAGATTGCAGAATGGGTACAATACAGTACGGCTCAATAGCCTCGCCGACAAGTTAAATGCATAATCTATAGGCTAATTTTAAGTCCCTCATTACCCCAATCAATCAGATTATATTTCTTTAAATGTGCCTGCTGGCAGTAGGTTTATGGATTGAATAATCAAATGAGATCTTGCTAGCAAGAATAATTAGTTCAACTTTTTCAGAATAAGGATACGGCTCTCTTATCCATTTATGGATGTATGGTGGATGTTTTATTTGTCTGGCACCGTGGTCTGATGGTTTGTACTTATGTCTTTCACGCGGACGACCCGCGTTCGAATCCCCGTCGTTTCTAATTTATTTTCTTCTTTTTGCAATGTAAATACTCCAATTTGGTGCACTTTGAGAGCTATATAAAGAATGACATCCTCAATGCATGTAGATTTATAGTATTTTAACTTAAAACTAGGCTACTTTTGCGTATATTCATTAATATTATATTCCAAAAAAAGTATATTGGAAACGCGGGGTCTCGAACTAGGGTCGTCCGCTTGACAGGAGTGAGCACTAGCCGTTGCACCACTGTGCCAGACGGGATATATCCATTGTGTATCCATCAATACAAGAGTCACGTGTTTCGAATACTTTTCTTTTGAATGAAGTTTTATCTCTTTATTCTCAAATGCATTAATGTGACGTCAACGGCTCATTAAATTGCTCAAATCCGTCAAACAGCGCATCTCATTCTCATCAGACATTTTAATCCCAGTTACAATATCACAATAACATGTGAGTGATGATACAATTCAACAATCCTCAGATTCCTCGTAATTCATAATCCACAAAAACCACAATCCACGCATAGACACTTCAATTTTATGCTTGAATGAAACACAATCCGGGCGCTCCGTTAAGCAAATCTACAGCGGAGAATATATGAAACTAATCAGAGCCAAACGGCCGATAGGTTTCATTCATTAAAAATATCCCCGCGGGATTCACATTTGCAATGCACCGTTATTAAAATAACCACATGATTGATTGATTGATTGAAAAGTTTATTAACAGATTGCAGAATGGGTACAGTACAGTACATCTCAATACATACAATTGTTAAGGGGATGCAGACCAGAGAAAGACTTTCGTCTTGTTTCCACCAGGGTCCCCCATTTTCAATTCATCATAACATATATGACATACATGACATACAGATAGACAGTACTGCTACATCTATACATTTATGACATATCAGATTTGCAAATACAGTACTGTTTGTGATACAAAAGTGTCCAGAAAAGGAGTGTATATACATTTGGCGTAGAAACTGTACATTGGAGGAGGTTGGGTGGGTGGGGTGGGGTTGGGTGGGTTGGGTGAGGGCTGTACATTGGAGGTGGGGGGGGGGGGGGGGGGTTGGGTAGGGGACATACACACATTTTACACTGTACATTGGAATGTTGACAAAGCCTTACTTGGTCATTTACTGTACAACTAGGTTAGGACATTTGTAGGGGCCAGTTTCGAATTGCAGTCTCACGTAGGTGTTTTTTGAGAGTGTTTTTGAAGGTAGGTAGTGATTCACATTCCTTTACAGCTTTAGGCAGGGCGTTCCACATTGATGTGGCATAATTGCGAAACGTGTTTAGTCCCTTGTTTGAGCCGAATCTGGGTTTTACATGATTTGTGGAGCTCCCTCTGGTGTTGTGATCGTGGTATTCACTGACCTTTGGGAAGTATTTTGACATGTACATGGGTACCTTGGTCGCGTAGTGTATCTTGTAGACCAGGCCCATTGCAAGTTGCTGTACTCTGTCGTCTACTCTAAGCCATCCTAGGTTGTCAAAGTGGGCAGGGGTGAGGTGGGTTCTAGGAGTCAGGTCAAGTAGTAGTCTGACTAGCTTGTTTTGAGATGTTTGTAATTTGTTTTTTAGTGCCTTTGAGGTGCTTTGGTACCATGAGGTGCAAGCATAGTCGTAGTACCCTTGAATGAGTGCTCCTGCTAGAGTCTTCAGGGTATTCTTGTTTACCAGAGAGGAGATCCGGTACAAGAATCGCGTTCGTTGGTTGACTTTTTTTATTACATTGGATGCCATTTTGTCACAGGAAAGATTAGCCTCTAGGATGGAACCCAGGTAGGTAATTTCATCTTTCCTTGTGATAATATTGTCACCCACTGTAACCGAGAAGCCGTCGGTCTTGCTGAGTTTGTTATTTGAACCGAAGAGAATGGACTCTGTTTTGCCCATGTGTAATGATAGTTTGTTGTCGGCGAGCCATATGCAGATTTTGCCTAGTTCCGAGCTGAGGGCTTTTTCAACCTGTAACTTGTTCTTGTCAGAGACCAGCAGGGCTGAGTCGTCCGCAAACAGTCCACATGCAGCGTGTATCGCGAGATTCGCGACTCCGAGCGCCGTATATGACGTGCATTATTTTATTTAGGACAAAGTAAATCTATAGGCTGAATATGATTTATTATCAGCATTTAGTTCTATTATTATACATTTCAAAAGCCCCCTCTAGGAAAACGAAGCACAAAAACTTCAGAATGGTATAATGGGATCTAGACTGTGAGAAATATTTCAGGAAGCGAGCTGGCATTTCTTTGCGAGGGCGTGGCTATGGTTCATCCAGCTAACTGAACTTAACCCTGCTCCGGACCAGGTTCAAACTTTCTGATCTGTTACCATGGTGATTTAGAAAATCCGACTTCGGGGAACAGAAAGGTCCGGCTTAAGTCAAGCTATACTGGAAATTATCCGGCTAACTCAGTTAGCCAGGTATGGGGAACGGGGCCCTGGTTGCCTGTCTGTCTGTTTGTTTGTTTGTTTGTTTGTTTGTTTGGCTATCTGTCTATATATCTGGTTGTCTGTTTGTTTGTTTGTCTATCTGTCTATATATCTGGTTGCCTGTCTGTCTGTTTGTTTGTTTGTTTGTTTGTCTATCTGTCTATATATCTGGTTGCCTGTCTGTCTATTTGTTTGTTTGTTTGGCCATTTGTCTATATATCTGGTTGTCTGTCTGTTTGTTTGTCTATCTGTCTATATATCTGGTTGCCTGTCTGTCTGTTTGTTTGTTTGTCTATCTGTCTATATATCTGGTTGCCTGTCTGTCTGTTTGTTTGTTTGTTTGTTTGGCTATCTGTCTATATATCTGGTTGTCTGTCTGTTTGTTTGTCTATCTGTCTATATATCTGGTTGCCTGTCTGTCTGTCTGTCTGTCTGTTTGTTTGTTTGTTTGTCTATCTGTCTATATGTCTGGTTGCCTGTCTGTCTGTCTGTTTGTTTGTTTGTTTGGCTATCTGTCTATATATCTGGTTGCCTCTCTGTCTGTTTGGCTATCTGTCTATATATCTGGTTGCCTGTCTGTCTGTTTGTCTATCTGTCTATATATCTGGTTGCCTGTCTGTCTGTTTGTTCAACCAAGTA
>NC_140173.1:7987844-7997844 GCF_963971535.1 Notolepis coatsorum | reverse complement strand
ATCAACATTATCTGTCCATCCTCAGTTTACTATAATATACTCCTGTCCTGAGTCCTGACTAGTGACTTCATCGTCTTTCCAAACGCACGCACGCACACACACACACACAGGGAAGGGGAGAGAGTGCCCCCCCATTTCCCTTTCCACACTGTGTCTGCTGGCTCTGCCTGTGATCAGGATTAGCTTGTTAGCTTGCTAACGTTGTAGTGATTGTAATGGTACATAAACGTTAATTTCGGGCGATGTGCGCATAAAGGAATGGCGACGGTGCAAAGCATGTAGATGCATTTGACCCGTTGCGAGAAAAAAAAAACACCACGGACTTATTTCGGGACGTGTAGGCGCACTGCTGTGTTACGCAGCAGCAGTGCGCACCAACACGCTGCTCTGCTTGCAAGCACGGATAGGGCGGATATGACTCGTCGAGTTGTCACGGAGTTTTTTCAAAATAAGAGTATCATATGCACCTGAATGTTGCTAGCTGTCGAGCCTAGTTATTATAGCTGGAGCTGCGCGTGGGCAGAAATGAGACCCGCTACAGGATTTTCAAAATAAGAGTATCTATATGAACCGAATCCCTATCGCACCAGTGCTAGTGAAGTAAATCCATTCATCGCACAGACCGCTGTTGCTGTAGCACGTGCGAGATATATCTCGCACTGTACAGGCCTGCCCTATGTACATTTACAGTAATATGGGTATTGGAAACTGGATATTAAATTCTATGCCCATAGCATTCTCTTTTAGACGTTTTAGCTCACACGCCCAAGGGCGTAACTCTATTGTCAGTGGTGGAGGGGACACATTTGGGGGCGTGGTCAGTGGCGGAGGGGCGTATGCGTGATTATTTTCCGTAGCCTATGTTTGCGGAGACGCTATCTGCTTGGCCACTGGCGTTTCTGGTCATGTGACATGTGCGCCAATCGTGTGACGCCTGTTTCTATCACCGGTTAAGCTTAGGCACTCTTTCGAAGTTGGTTAAGGTTAGAGTTTGTCTTAGAGCAGGGCGATAGAACACCAGCCCTGATTCCAAACTCTAACCTTAACCAACTTCGCTAAGCTTAACCAGTGATAAACTAGGTGTTAGGTAGTTTGCAGGCTGTTAGAGCCGGAAATAGGCGCAGAAACAGGCGTCACACGATTGGCGCACATGTCACATGACCAGAAACGTCAGTGGCCAATCAGAGAGTGTCTCAGCAAACATAGGCAACGGAAAAAAATCACGCGCTACGTATAGTTGTATGATCGCGGCGGGTGGGGGGGTGAAGGGGAGGGTCCCCCCTTTTCTTTTTTTTATCCACTTTTTCTCCCATTTTCAATTTTTCTCCCATCCCAATTTCGTATCGTCCAATTCAACCCTCCCCTGTCTCGAACGCTGTTTCTTGCCTCCCACAAGCCGGCTGCAATGTGGACGAAGCCATACATAGCACGAGTCCCCTCCGATACTCGAGGTAGCAGCCGTCGGATCTTTTCACCTGCGCGGCGCGATCTTTCATCGCTTCTTGATTCTACTGCGCAGGCGCACCAACCGACCTGTAGGAGTCGGTGTCCACAACGTCCGATCCCCACCCCTCAGTTTTCCCTCCCCCTAATACTGCCAATTGTATTAGTACGGACGACCAGCCAAACTGAAAACAATGTGGAGAGTGCCTTGCCCACTGCACCACCTAGCCCCCTTTTCGTAGATAATTTTTTTAATCAGTTGTGCAAGTCAATTATGGTGAGTTGTTTCTATATACAATTCACTTATGACAAGTCATAATGCCGCGCGAGTCTCGGAACGTGCGTACTGCGTAGTGTGTGTGAGAGAGAGAGAGAGAGAGAGAGAGAGAGAGAGAGAGAGAGAGAGAGAGAGAGAGAGAGAGAGAGAGAGAGAGAGAGAGAGAGAGAGAGAGAGAGAGAGAGAGAGAGGTCACGCTATTTATTATCTACAATGTATAAAACAACAGCCTAGGCTTTTAAATACAGACAGACAGGCATACAGACATACAGACATACAGATATTTCACAGACACCAAGCATATGCTGTTGCATTTCATGGCAATCTCAGTCACACAGACACATCGTTCACAGTTTCACACCAAACTGGGGAGGGGTGTTATGTAGCCTATTTGAGCACACCTGAAGACTGGGCTGTTGTTATGCAAAGACAGCTTGATTGATTGATTGAAAACTTTATTAACAGATTGCAGAAAGGGTACAGTACAGTACAGCTAAATACATACAATTGTTAAGGGGATGCAGACCAGAGAAAGACTTTCGTCTTGTTTACATCAGGGTCCCCCATTTTCAATTCATCATAACATATATGACACACATGACATACAGATAGACAGTACTGCTACATCTATACATTTATGACATACCAGATTTGCAAATACAGTACTGTTTGTGATACAAAAAAATTCCAGAAAAGAGTGTATATACATTTGATGTAGAAACTGTACATTGGAGGAGGTTGGGTAGGTGGGGGGGGACTGTACATTGGAGGGGGGGGGGGGTAGGGGGTGGGGGGGGGGGGACACTGTACACTGTATATTGGAATACTGACAAAGCCATACTTGGTCATTTACTGTACAATGCTGTGGTCGATAGTACTTAGCCGGGTGCTCACCTGGCCACTTGACTTTGCATGACAATGGCTGAGAGATGGACAAGCAGCCGTTTTCCGTGTGGTCCTATCACGTCGCGTCACCGTTTATTATCGTGCAGGGGACAATAACTGCATTCTGAAAACATGCCGGGGACATGTCCCATGTGTCCCCCCCCCTTAGTTACGCCCCTGCAGAGCCACCTCTACGCCTGTACGTCAGACAGCCTGCAAAACAGCTCTGCCTCAAGTGCCTTATAATTGTAAAAATTTCTGACCTCCGCGACCCATTTAGTTTGAAAGAAAATGCGGTAATAACCTTGAATTGCTTGTATACATAATATCACAAGTAACTAAATGTTAAGCTTGTCTGAACAATTATGAGTGATTTAGTTATCAGAAAAGAAAACAGACTTTCTTTTCTGCGTAAGGAAACCATATATCGTCATTACCATGGGCACAGTGAATAGACAAGGCTGCTTTCATCATCGTTACCATGGGCACAGTGAATAGACAAGGCTGCACACAGACGCTGTGAAGTTCAATTATTTAACTTTTTCCAACTCATTTTTATTTTTTTATTCGTCTTATCAGTAAAGTAAAATATGGGGGAAACTATTTATTAACTATTTAAATTAAATATAATTTATTCAATATATTAATGGAAAATAACACAAATAAGTAGCACTGGTTAGTTCACTTCATCTTTGGCCAGAGATATTTTAAGTGGAATGTCGTTCAACTCTCTGTGAATGAGTGCGGTTTTAGTCAATGCAATTAAATGGCATCAGAGAATTGTATTTTGCTTGAACTTACGGAACAGCCACTGATCCATCGCAAAATGTAAATGAAACAGATGGAAGGAATTGCTGTCCATTGGTTTTGTTTTGAATTAGAACGTACGGTTATGTATATAACCATAGTTATATGAGTATAGTGACGCTCTGCGTCATATTGCAATACTCTTCATATCCAGTATTGATACTGAATACATTCTCACATGCACCTTTACATACCATCATCTGTCTGGCCACACCCCCATCCGCTCCCTACATAAGCAGGGGTGTGGCCATACCATCAGCTCCTTCCCAAGTCTTTCACCACAAGGCAAGACCACGGAGTCCTCAGTGAGTCCGACGCAGAGCGTCACTATACTCATATAACTATGGTTATATACATAACCGTACGTTATACATCGTATAGCTCCGCTCTGCGTCATATTGCAACACAGGAGCTGAGCAGAGCGGAGCCCGACAAATGCACCCGCTGAGGCCCCCCACAACCATCATAACGGGGGAGGACCCGAGCCCCCCGAACCCCCCTAGCGGAGGATGGGAGGGAGTCGGATCCGACTGCGCGAAGAGGAGACTTCAGCAACTCAACGCACAGGGTGAGCAGACCATGTGGCGCACCCATGACTACACAAACGCGCAACCCGCATGCCACTAGGGAACGAACGGAAAGGAACAAACCCCTGTTACCACCCCTAACATCACAGGGTCAAGAGCAAAAACCCAACCCTGTGGCAAGGCCGTAGCAGCGGAGCGCGAAGGAGGACCCAGACCCAGGAAGAGACTGGACCCCCCCGGAAAAAGGGGGCCTGGAGAGGCCAATGACGCCACAGCATCGAGACCTCACCAGGCGGTCACTAGTGACACCGCCCCCCACATCGCCAGCGTATTCGGACAGGGCCCATCCAAGAGCAGGCCCTTCCCCCCTATAGCACGCCGCCTAGCTCACTGAACCTGGTATACCCAGGCAGTCACCCATCCAAGTACAAACCAGGCCTGAACCTACACAGCCTCCGAAATCGAACGAGATCGGGCGTGTTCAGGTTGGTATGACTGTAAGCTCGAAGCACTCAAGAGGCTACACCCACAGCGGGAGCAGGCAGCGCACAGGGGAGTTGACCCCCTTTTTCACTTTAAAAGAGGTCGATCCCTCAATCCAGGCAACAGGCCACTCGACCTGAGCCTGGAGCACTGCGGACTAGACAGGCGCCAAAGGGGTCTGCTGAAACAGCACCCCGGCGGAAGGGGCGTATGCTGGCATTGTTGTGCACCATGTCACAGCCTCCACAAAAACCCCTCGACTCTCCAGAGGGGCCGAGGCAGAGAAGGCTGACATGATTGGCAGACGTCATGAAAAGTGCGGGGGCACACTCACAGGTAGACGGGGCCAAACCCGGCCTACCTCGAGAGTTGACTCCGCTACCAACACACCAGGGAACCAACCACCCCCTTGGTTCTAACATGAGGTGGTTGTTCCTATAACCCCTCAAGAAAAACTCCAAAACACAACTGCAGGTATACACTGGCTATACCGCAGTACAAGTGTTTCAGTTTTCAAAAAGGGGTTAACCCAGGCCTACGGGTCGACGAAAACAATTTCGAACCGGGCCCGGCGGACCGGGACGTACACAGGGATGCCAGAGGAGTTCTATAAGAATCACCTCAACAGCCCCCTCCCAGCCCTGCCTAAGCAGGAGAAGAGAGGGGCGAAAAGGAATGGAGAAGGACCAGGCTCCCTTAGCGCAGCGCAAGGTACAACACAACATGGACCAAGCAACAGTGAGGGGTAACACGTAGTAATCTCCATAACGTCAAACCCTGCAACGCCCGGGCCGACCCGGCATTTCCCCCCCGAAAAAAAGCACAAGTCCCTCAGGGTACCAGAACAGCAGATCTGCGCCCCGGCGGACAACGGGTTAACTGACCTGGACCGGCGTGACCAGAATCAGACCCAAAACATATCAATGGATAGTCTAACAAGAAACCAGATACTGTTCCTCCAAGCCGCCTGGGAGAACGACAAAAAAAATACGGACATGGGTCCTGTTACAAAGGATCAGATTAAACCGAATATATATATTTATTTATTGATATATATTGCATAGTATTTGTATATCGTTTGATATCCCTTGTATATTCCTTGTACATATACACGGAATATCCCTTTTAGCCCAGACCATAATAGTTCATTCTCCTATTGGACAGCGGTCCACCGGCGCCAGGGACCGGCCCCCGGAGCCAAGTTCAAAGTCACCGACACGACATGTCTGTACTTGCCCCGGCCCTGCCCAGGGATACGGCGACAGAAATGAGAGTGGCACTATTTGTGCACCATGCGTATAAATACGGCGCAGGTGAATGTAGAAGACCCTTAGCCCCTTACCTCCGTACCCTTCGTGCACTTAGCATGTTACCGATAAGTTGAAGCCTCACCCACGATACAACGTGCGGTGAAGTATGGCCTGTTTGGCCTCAGAATAGAGTATCGAGACCGCGTGCGAATTAATAACTGAATTGTCAGAGTTTGGCACTATACCGTCGAGTGCGACATATTTCTATTGAGTCTTTAATAGTCTATTTGTGTATAGTGTATCGTGCGGTTAGAATTCTATAGTGACCAGCATCCCCAACGCCTTCTCGTATTAGCTAGAGTTCTTATCCAGGCTGGGCCGACCGCATGGCGCCTTCACCCGAGGAGACCTAGGCGAGAATCATATGGACATGTACACTGGATTAATCTACCCGACGACTGCATAGCCTTTGCGGCTGGAATATATTTGCTTTGGTCCTATGATTTATGGAGCGGAGAACCAGCCAACGCCTGCACGTGTTGGATTTACCCCGAGAGGAGTCAAGTCGAGTCGGCGCTCAGAGAGCCTGAGGCCGCCTAGCTTTCTTCACTGTAGAGCTACAGTCTACAAGAGAACCAAGCTGTATTCGTCTGTGGATCAAGAGACTACTGCACCGGCTTCTGTACCTGAAGTCTCCCTAGTCATCGTTGACCAGACGTCCTACTACCGACAGATCTTCTACCCCCTTGCTGGCTTACAACCAGTGGGAACCCCTTCCAGTATCTCCCGCTATTACTAGTGTACCATAGATATAATTCCCTAAGATTCAGGTTGTATAATTACCTCCTGCGTAACCAGAGAATGGACATTCGTTATTGATTTGCCTACGCATATTCCTTTGCCTTACAAGTGCATTCAAAGAATAATGTAAAGTATCCTATGTACCTTTTGCTCCATTAAATACTTGATTAATACCTTTGACTGGAACCGATTTCATTGTGGGAAGTGTTCATCATATTCATATATCGTGTACTGTATGGCCAGTAATTAAAGTACATAAAGCGGTAGTGGTTTAATGATACCATACTTATCAATACAGTCAGGGAATTGTACCCCTCAGTTACAGGTCCCATACGACGCGGCTGAGGGAAAACAACACCCCGTCAACCATGCTCCATAAAAGAGGGGACGGGGAGCGACGTACCCTATGACGGGGGGAAACCCATGACTCAACAGACCATTACCGGCGAGGAGTCAGGGAACTCCCTAAACAATACCCCGTCAACCTGCTCCATAAAGGAGGGGACGGGGAACCCCCAGAGAGACTTCCCACGTGAGCAATAGATTGAAAAGACATATTGCAACATTGAGCTATGTAACAATTGGACTAGGACTCTCCGAGGAGGAGGCTCTGAAACTCTGAGGAGGCTCCCTCACTGAGAGGGAGGCTCTGAACTCACCGAGGAGGCTCTGAACTGCCTGAGGAGGAGACTCTGAAAACTCCCTGAGGAGGAGGCTCTGACCCAATACACACACTACTAGTAGGGAGCAGAGTAGAAGAACAAATCGTCTCTACTGCGTTGCATCACCCACCAAGCTCAATACACATACAACAGAGCAGAACTTCTTTTTAAGTTCTACTCACCTTGACAATCTGAGGAGGAGGCTCTGAAACTCTGAGGAGGCTCCCTCACTGGGAGGGAGGGTCTGAACTCACAGGAGGCTCTGAAACTCCCTGAGGAGGAGGCTCTGAAAAATCCCTGAGGAGGAGGCTCTGAAACTCCCTGTAACAGAGGTCCACAACATGGAGCCTGAATAACCCACGGAAGTCTTACCAATAGAAACGCGCCCAGTGACGTACTCTATGGCGGGGGAATTTCCGTGGTCCACCGCCCAATATGGCGTGGGACCAGGAAACTCCCTTCGAGCTAGCGCCGCAGCTAACAGCTAACTGGCTCACAGGTAGCTCACCCAGCTAGAACGCAAGCTAAGCAGCTATCACCGAGCTGCACAACGAGAGAACACAATAAGGCCAACACTTCAGACAGCCGCCGTCTGTCCCCCTCCTCATCATAAGAGAGAAGAGAAAAAGAAGAATCACAGTTTTCAGAACGGTGATTAACATATATACAGCGGTATCGGCAGGGAGCGAAATTAACTTTTTGACTCACCGGCCAGTGGCGGGTAGATGGGAAGAGTCTACCCGCCAAGCATATTTCTTACCTGCCAAAAATGTTTTGATTAAAAAAGAATATATATATATATTTTATATAAAAAATTTTTTTTAAATAAAATATATATTATATAATCATACTTGTAGTTGTATTATCTGCGAGACATCGCCACCACGCAATAAGTCAAAATGCTTGCTATCTGCAAACAGCTCCACTGTCTGTGTGTGTATACTTGAGTAGCCTCCAGCTCCAGCAAGGATTCTCCGGCCCTGCAGCTAGACCCTATATTCAGCTGGACCCTACATTCAGCATGCAATGATTCTCCGGCGATGCAGCTGGACCCCATTTATAACGTTACTGTTCTTGTGTCAAATCACATTCAACATGCCCTCAGCTAGAATACGCATTCAATCAATGTTATAAGACATTGATATCAGGAGCTATCTGTAGCTACAGCTAGCCCGGTAGATAACGTTAAGACAATTTAGTTTACTGGGACAGATCGACTAACGTGAGCTAGCTAACGCGAGCTAACGAGGGAACGGAAGTATTATGCACTCAACTATTGCTGGAGCATTTGTTGATATCAGCAGCTATCAGTAGCTAGCCAGCTAGATACCGTTAGACAATGCCTCGTCATGTATTAAACTAAAAGTGAATAGTTGACTGGGTCATTGTTTAAACAGTAACGGAGGTCCGCTCTTCTAGAGCAGACTGCCTGTGTTGACATGAGCACTGCGAGCAGAAGCCCTTAGCCAATAGTATCCCGCTGCAGGGCTGGGCGATATGACTCGTTGCCACGTTTTTTTTTCAAAATAAGAGTATCATACGAACCTAATTGTTGCTAACTGCCAGAGCCATCGATATTATGACTGGAGATGCGCTTGGGGCGGAAATGAGACCCGCACAGATTTTCAAAATAAGAGTATCGTTATGAACTTGATTGATTACACGTCACACGGCGGGCAGCCCTCTAAGTGTCAAGCGCCAACGGTAAAAAACTGACCGCCCCTGGCGGGCGGCGGGCTTTAGTTTCGGTCCCTGGGGTATCGGCACAATTCCCTATGGGCTGCAACCGACTTGGGCGTGGAGACATTCCGATAACGAACCACCAAACCCACTTTCCTCGTGCTAGGGTAACTTTCATCTTGAAAGATGGGGCCATTCACGTGACAGAGAGAAATCCGTTCATCCAAAGATCCCGGGGGTTTTAACCACAGATCTTGGACAGTGCCCACTAGTTTGACTACCGTGGGCGTCAAACCAGGACCCTCTCTCCGCCGTCTAAGAGGCAGAAAAAGGGTACCAGTCTGGGGCCGGCTTTCGTAAATCGTGCAGCTAATCCCCTCATAGCAACACAACTGGCGCTCGCGTATCAAAACCATCACTCACCCAGAGAGGTAGCTCGCTTCTCACAACAGCCGTCGCCCCTCCTGCACAGTCCAGCTGCAGAACCGGAGGTAATACCTGTCCAGCTGCAGCTTGGAGGACTGCAGGTGGGGATTAGGCCAGCGACGCGAGACCCTAATACGAAAAAAACGGTGGAGGTCAGAATGATGATCATCTTCTAGACACCCCAGTGGTGAAGACATTATCGCTGTATTTCCTCGAAAATAGTGAGAGGAGAAAAACAAAGATATAATTGTCAACGTAGCTCCTTCATGTCCTATTTTCTTCTTCAAAAAATCATCAATCTTCAAAGTGTGGTACTTGCAGGCACTCGACGTGGTGGAAAACTGAAGAAGGAGCTGATGGTATGGCCACACCCCTGCTTATGTAGGAAGCGGATGGGGGTGTGGCCAGCATGATGGTATGTAAAGGTGCATGTGAGAATTTATTCAGTATCAATACTGGATATGAAGAGTATTGCAATATGACGCAGAGCGGAGCTATACGATGTATAACCTAGGTAAAATAATCATGCACTTGCAGAAACAAGACCTTCGCTACGGACGTGACATATCGCTCAGTTCCAATTAGATCATCCTCTCTGAACTTTTCAAAACCAATACAAATCTGTCAACAAACAGATACTCCTCACTGAAATTTTTATAAACGTAGACACAAAGAGCCACAACGGAGCAGTGTCGGCGGGCCCTGTAAACAGAATGCATATTGATGTTGCATGTGTTTTAGTCAAGTGCACATATGTTT